>NW_015505686.1:750588-765001 GCF_001515645.1 Sinocyclocheilus grahami
AATTTCGTTTTTTTAAAAGAAAAGAGTCCTTAGGGGGGGGGGGGGTGAGCTGTTTTACTGTAATGCCTGACCTCCACAGATAGCCTGAGGAGGATTAAACTTAACTCAAGAGTAAGTCATGTATGTATCTGTAAAATAGTAGCTCAGAACTTACTGATGAGGTCATGCATGGGCAATACAACAGATTGAACACAGGAAAGAGATGTTGCCAGTATTGCGCTGGGGAGCAATCGGCCCACTTACTGAGTTTTGTTTGGTAGCACCAGTTCACATTCATAGTTTGGTCCTTTCATTGTCTCCCGAATCCAGTTGTTGAAAAATTTATTATTTTGGCAAAAGCACTCTCAGATTACATTCCCTAAAGCGATACAACAAAGGGAAGAGTAAAAATCCATTCACAGTTAATCAAAAATCTGAACTAATTTATGTTTTTTTTTTATACCTAATCAATGCATGGTTCGGTCACTTCAGTGAATCACATCATGAATCTTCTTCCATGAGCAGACTGACACAGCAATCCAGAATATTTTGCAGAAATTTATTCAGGAACATCTGGACATGTTCTTCATTTTTTTTTAATTTTAAGTAATGCAGTAGTGCTGTAGTTGACTATTCTGCATTGCATTATATGGCATTAGGTATCTAATCTGAAAAAAAAAACCTCACTTTCATTTCTAAAAGATGCCATAACAGTTCACTGGACACATATGATTCACACATTTGGACCAAGTCTACACTGGACTTCCTGTGCAGATGAAAGTGTCCGTTATTTTGCATCATGTGGAGTGTGTGATTAATCAGATCTCATCTCCTGTTAGAGGCTCACACTCTCAGCATGACAGTGGCAAGAAACCGAAACTCCATTGGTGACAGAAATGGTGAAAAAACCTTGGGAGAAACCAGGCTTAGTCAGGGGGCAGTTCTCCTATGGCCAATAAAGCCATTAGAGTATGGCAAATAGGCTAGTCACTCAATTTTAAACAAAACTGTACTGTCATTTTTAACTTGATCACTTTGGTTCGTTTTGTAATCCTGTATTTTAGTAATACTGTGAAATGTAAAGACTTACATGTCGTCTTTAACGAGTAAAAACAGCATATGCCGTCGCGACTAATGAATTCCTCTCTTGACAGGAACAGAGCTTCCGTCTCACCTCGGGAATGAATAGTGCTGACATATACTTAGCAGCTAATTTGAAAGTTTTACCACCGTCACGGGGACCATCTTACAGCCCGCAAGCCTTTCACTACTATCCCACCGCTCTCGAGAAGAAATCACACAAAGCCCGCTAAAACATGACACGCATCTTCTAGAGCGCGCGAAAAAGGCGCGGGTTCTGAGAAGAGGAACGCGCGTTGCGCGTTTGAAGTGGCAACACTGGCTCCGTGTGGCCATAACAGGTACCTCCGCTCGTTTAAGGACGACTAGGTGAGTCGAACTCAGTCAGAGGGCAGTTCAAACCTGATTGACACATTATTCGGTCACTATTTGACCTCCAATCTGCCTTCAAGACTTTAATACAACAAAATTGTCGATTGTTATGCTTGTCAGCCAAGACAGAATCAAATTGGTGATGATTATGATGCAAGAGGACAGTTTTCAAGAGGAGTCATTTTTCCAGCTAAATTCAGTTCATTGATCATTCAGTGATGTCATCATCCAGTTCAGCTCTCTTCCAGTAGTCTCTGTGCAATCAGTCAAACGTCCCCAACTAAGCAAGCCAAAGGCGACAGTGGCAAGAAACCGAAACTCCATTGGTGACAGAAATGGTGAAAAAACCTTGGGAGAAACCAGGCTTAGTCAGGGGCCAGTTCTCCTATGGCCAATATGGCAAATAGGCTAGTCACTCAATTTTAAACAAAACTGTATTGTCATTTTTAACTTGATCACTTTGGTTCGTTTTGTAATCCTGTATTTTAGTAATACTGTGAAATGTAAAGACTTACATGTCGTCTTTAACGAGTAAAAACAGCATATGCCGTCGCGACTAATGAATTCCTCTCTTGACAGGAACAGAGCTTCCGTCTCACCTCGGGAATGAATAGTGCTGACATATACTTAGCAGCTAATTTGAAAGTTTTACCACCGTCACGGGGACCATCTTACAGCCCGCAAGCCTTTCACTACTATCCCACCGCTCTCGAGAAGAAATCACACAAAGCCCGCTAAAACATGACACGCATCTTCTAGAGCGCGCGAAAAAGGCGCGGGTTCTGAGAAGAGGAACGCGCGTTGCGCGTTTGAAGTGGCAACACTGGCTCCGTGTGGCCATAACAGGTACCTCCGCTCGTTTAAGGACGACTAGGTGAGTCGAACTCAGTCAGAGGGCAGTTCAAACCTGATTGACACATTATTCGGTCACTATTTGACCTCCAATCTGCCTTCAAGACTTTAATACAACAAAATTGTCGATTGTGATGCTTGTCAGCCAAGACAGAATCAAATTGGTGATGATTATGAAGTGTAATTATGAATGTTGACACTTGTTTGTATGCATTCTGTACTGTTGATGAAGAATAACTTGAAAGACAATACTCATTTAGCTTTTTTATGAGGCAACTGACTCTGTTTGCCATCGTCCTGGTTATCATAGTTATCTATTAATTTCTATTAGGTAAACAACAAGATATTTTAAATAGCTTTGAAGATTTTCTAAAAGAGAAATATTCCCAAAAGCTGACAAATTGAGATATGATTATTTCACTATTTATCATATGGTGATTACCAAAAACATATTATTAATATAAAATTAACATTAATAATAATTGAAATGCTCAATTAATAATGCTTGCTATACTTTGAATATGTGAAGTATCGGTTCTGTTTGTTACCAGTGACCAAACTGATTCATTACAGAAACACAGTAGCTCTATGAGTAACTTAAAGAAGGACCTTTGCGACACACTTGCACACACACACACAACCCATCCGTTAAATGGACATTCAAACAGAGTCCTGATCCATCACAGGAATTGATCTCCCTTCCTCCCTTTCCTCCTTTTACTCTCTTTCTCTAGCTCTTATTCTCTAAAGGAAATCGTAATGAGGAGCTGTCAGCTCAATCCAGGTAAACAAATCAATGGCACCTAGACTGGAAGCACTCACAAGGTCAACTGTCTCTCTCACCCTCCCTCTGTGTTTATGATCTATCTCTCTCACGCGTTCTCTTTAACATTCCATCTTCCCCTTTCATAGCCCCGCTTGAGTTCCTGGTTGCACGGGGACCTAGCCTGACCTCTCTTCTCTGAATCTCAGACAGGAAGACCTGTCAGCTGTCTGTTAATTTACAGTATGTCTCCATTTGGCATTCCATGTGATGATTTTAGGTTTCAAATGCATTTGAAATTATAATTTTGCCTTGAAGGCTGCATATTACTCTTGAAACTCTACATCATTTCAGATGCTTATGGAGCACACAAAGTCTTCAGATAAGAAAGAAAATCCCAAGAACATCCCATAATGCTCTGCATACTCCACAACATACACCCACCTGCAGTGCGCTGTAGATTACTTACAAGTTAGCCTGTTACTGATTACAAATTACATGATGAAAATTATAGTCAGTAATTTAATACCGATTACTCACAAGTAAATTATTTAGAGACAAAACGTTCAGGAATCCCTGCATCACGAGCAAACACTTAATAAACATGAAATCAGCAATGACTTGGTCAAAGTCTTCCGGGTTTTAAATATTTTTGTCAGTTAAACATCGGCAGGGTTTAGTAACTTAGCAATTATTCATCTCACACATGGTATAATTGACTGAGAGGTGCTTTTGTCCCCAAATTCAGATGCATAGATTGCAAATTAATTTCCATGACATTTACATGGTCATTATATATTGTGAATACTCACTGTCTTCAATATGACACACAGAAACATTTTTAGAAAGTGAAATTTAAGAGAATAAAAAGAAGAATTAAAAGTTAAGCTAAATTATGAATAATTTACTGCCATTGTGTGAATAATTTGTAATAATGTAATCCATAGAAAAGTAACTGTAATCTGATTATGAGCATTTTAAAACGTAATATAAATTCATTACAACAACTACATTTTTGGAATCTGATTATGTAATCCAGATTACATGTAATCAGTTACTAACCAGCACTGCGCACCTGTATGTGTTTGTTTGTTTGTTTATGTATGCATGTATTTGTTTATATATTTATTAATTTAGCTAGCTAGTTACACTCGGAAACACTCGGTTCTTAATTAAATGACACAAACAGAGGTCTCCTCCTTAAGCATAAACGTCAAAATCCCAACCTTTCATAAATCAGCTTAACCAGAGATGACTCAAAATGCAATTAACCTATTTTTCTCATTGTTAGCATTGAATGGAGGCTAGAGGGGACACCTGCATGTCTTGGCCTGTCAGGATTGTAGCGCAACAGAATCAAGTCTGTGAAATCCATACGTCCATCAAACCCTGTAGGAGGGGGGACACCGGGTAAAGAAGAGTGTGAAGAGAGAAGTGGAGAATGAGGAAAAAACTGGAAGGAGAGTGAGATTTCGAGAGCGAATTCTGGCTGTCAAAAATCCCTGTCAGGCAGCAGAAGGTGATATGGCTCCTTCCCATATATTCCTGTGATTATGGAGAAAAATTTGTGAGGAACATGCAGCCATTGCCACAGTTAATGAATGAACTGCTTTGATAGACACGTGTAAAAGTGGCTTCAAGAAAGTGTTATGTCAAATCATTGTTCTTCTGTTGTTGTTGTGAGCTTCAAGATTACTTATAGATTATAAATTATAAATTTTTTATGGCTAAAATTCATCACTTTAATTTTGATGGCCTTTCAGATGTAATTTTACGTTGTCAGTGGTGTGACAACTGGTTGAAACTCCAGCCAAATATGACTGAACTAATATTAGTCATTACGGGCCTCTTGAATGCAAGTAATTACCTTTTGTGTCATCAGAAATGATCTGTCTCCGCATTTTGACTTGAATCTACACTAATGGGTTGCGTCAGTTTCAGCAAAACAAAATGGCAGAAAATGACTGAAATAATTCAACTTCAAAGCCTTTTCGAGGGGCGCACAGCCGTTGATTGGACCAAAGTGGTTCAAAATTGGTTTAAAACTCAGCTTTTTGCAATAGCATCAAAGTTTGAAGGAATTATAAATACTTGAACATGGTCAAAGTGGCTTTTGGTTGCAGTACAAAAGCACATGAACTTTTCCTTGTACCTTAAGCATCAGCTTAAGAAATCATCATCTTTCATGTACCATTTTTCTGTACATTGTGCAATTTCTCAAGAAGCATATTGAAAAACTGCATGAGGCAGCCAGGAGTGGGATGTATACAAACTTAAAATAGTCGTGATGGTCTGCTTAAGGGGGTTATTAGCAGAGTTTGGAAAGAAGGAGAATTCAGGTTGGAGTGCTTCCTCCTCCAGATCTACAGGAACTGCTCACTGTGTGGGAAGCAGGTAGGAGGGAAGCTCCTTCCTCTTTCTTTCTCTCTGCTTGTTCTCTCCAAGGAGTCTTCCAGTGTGAGTACGGGGGTGTATTGATAGATTCTGAGAGTAAGAAGAAATATTGCATTTTTATTCAGAGAGGCTTCTTAAGGTTTTTGTCTCTCTCTGAGGGCAGTACCTTCTGTAACTGTAAGAAATTGAATAAAGTAAATTAAGTATTTCCATAAAAGTGTATGTCATACTGTATATTTTTAGACATGCTCTGGTCAAGCTCCTGCATGCAAACACTGAAAATAAACAAGATGTTTTTTTTATATTTTAAAGGGATTGATAGTCATCTTGCATGTCACATTTAGATTTTTTTTTTATTCATCTTTTGAAATTCATACTGAATTTTTTTTTTGTAATTTCATTAAATAACACGGCTGTTTTAGAACTAAAACCAACAAACAACAAAATTCACCAATTCTAATGCCTACATTGCCAGGGCTGACTTGTGCAGTTTTTGTGCCATTTTCCATCAAAACTATGTCATTATGGAACTGGCTGTTTGTTTTTAAAGAGATTCAGCAAAAGACTAAATAAATGAGTGTTACTGTGGGCACAGGAATACCAATAAATCAACCAATTATTAAATCACCAATTGAAACAATATTCTCAAGAAAACATGCTTTGATTGTGTATTTTATATATTGTATTGGATATAGGCTAGTACACATTTTGATTAGATAATCTAAATTAACAGTTTTTCTTGTTAGATGTCATTGTGGCACCCAGACACATGACAAAAATCAACATCCACTCAAACCAAAATAGTGTAATGATTTAAAACTTAAAGATAGAAAACTAAATAAAAGGATTTCCTTAAAAATATATATTAGGAACATGCAAATATAGCAGAAATGACCTGGCATTGATCACTTCTGGAGACTTTGAAATTGCTGTTATGCTTTTAATGCTGGATTATGCTTTTGTACTTTTGGAATTGGCTATATACTCAAACAAAAGGTTATTGATGAAGGTGAGGAGTGTTTGAGGGAGAGAAACAGAGCAACGCTGACAACACTCATTCACCATACATTATCAGGCTATTCCCACTCATTTCGTCCTCATTCAGTGCCACATCTACTTTGTCAAACTTCTTTTTTTTGCCATATTTATCATTTAAAAACCTGAAACATCATGTACGTACCTTGTCCCGGGAGGTATCACCTGATAACGTAAATCTTGTTTTTCTAAAGCATCATATATAGAGACAGCACTTCAGAGAAGATAAAACGGGGTTATGTTAAACTCGCATCCTGAAAGACCTGATAAAAGGAACAAGCTTATCTGTATTCTGTGGAATGTTACACATTGTTCTTAATCTCTCACATTCTCTCTCTCTCTCTCTCTCTCTCACACAGCACCCCAATCTACACTACAAAACAAGCGACACAACATGATAAAACTAGATTGTTCCCATTACAATCAACAGAACTGTCTACACTGAAAGTGTGCATCAGCATCGTTGATTATAATGAGAGCAACCTCCAAAATCGCCATCTTACCCCATATATAGTACACATTTTTGTAGGGGTATCTGAAAGCCATGGTGGAGAATAAACAGTGCAGTCATTTAATCCCATAATGCACTGCAATATGAAGTGCACAAGTAGACCATAGTACTGTGGCTGAGAGAGCTCAATGCGCTGCAACTTCAGAAAACACATGCAAATAAAAAAAGCACGAGCAAATTAAGAAAACATCTTCATCAGTTTGACAGCACATGTGCTGCAAATGCTCACAACACAACCAAATACAGAAACGTAAGTATAGACCACAACGGAAGGACCCCAACAATGCCAAAATTACCCCAACAAAACGACAATGTTTTTTTTTTTTTGTATTGATTACCATTTGTATAACCACAGCTGTACAAATACCATGGTTAAACTATGGTTAGTGTAGTAAATCCATGGTTAAATTGTGGTTACCATGGTTTAACTATAGTAACCATTTTTTGTTTTTAATAATTTTTTACATAAATGTATTTACTAATTAATACATTTTAATAGTAAAACCATATGATTAATTTTTGTAAGGGAAGTTGTAAGTAAGTAAGTTAGCCAGCTTACATGCTTTCACAGTTACAGTAATTGTGTATTTCGTCAGCTTTTTTAGGCTAATAATTAAAAAATTAGAAGCAAAAGGAATCCTATGATCAGGATGTTAAAATAAACAAAAATCTCACCTTTCAGAACAAACATTGATAAACATATCCTAGCCATGTTTGTCACTTTGCGGTTCCCTTAAACATTTCCGATGTGGTCTGTGCCTATTTGCAGCGCATTTCTTTATTTGGTTGTGTTTTAAGTATTTGCAGCGCGTTTCTGTTTTTGCAGCGCGTTTCTTTATTTGTTTGTGTTGTGACCATTTGCAGCGCGTGTGTTGTCAAATTGATGATGATGTTTTCTTAATTTGCAGGTGTTTTTTCTATTTGCATGTGTTTTTTCATTTGCAGGCCACCGTACCATAGTGGTGATGAAAACGAGGGGATAGACTGTATAATTGCATAATGGTCCTAGATCACATGCAATTTTCAAAAATCACAACTTTGAAAACATTTTGTCTAATAAGAGTTTTTGTCTAATGAAAGTTTTTTTTTAGGTTGGGGGGGTTTGTCAGCTGGACAATTGACTGCTGTTAAACAACATTACAATCCATTGAACAAACTGCATTTCTGTCGCTCACAGCCTGATATTGAAAATATTTGCAGCTCAAGTGATTTTTAAAAAATGTGGTTCCTATGGGTAAAGATGGCAAAATCTAATTCTTATAATTTCTGATAGCTTTCTCCAGCTATTATAGACTTCATTTGATACTGCAGTTTTGCAATAAGTAGAAACACCTACTAGCAAACTACAGAACAGAACATTTCTGCAATTTAGCTGTGGTCAGTGTGAATGTCCCTTGACACGAAGTTACCCAGCAACAAATCAAGTGTAGCTTTAGTTCTGGCAGGTCACGTTCAGGACTCTCAGCTGATCCACATCTATAGAGATACGACGCCTATCACAGAATCCATATATAAGGTCCTTCAACATTATCAGCAGCTTTCGTGTTGCTCAATAGTTATTCAGCCAATTCAGCAGGCAAAACCCCATCATCTCACTAAGAATTGTGCAATTGGGAATTTAGCGAGAGGAATTCATTCCCCTTATGGACTTCATCTCAGATTCATTCAAGTTTGTGAACTTGAACACGTGAATTTGCTGCATTGATCATAAGCTGCCTGATTTGGAAGTGATGGAGTTAGCATTGCTGCATTATTGACATGGACACTATTGGTTATACTAATGTGACTGGCTCAAGAACAAGTCCAGATGGTATCTGCACTCCCTGCATGAAGAAGGATATCGAGAGATCAAGCATCCACGTCACAGCTGGCTATGTTTTACTCTCCATTCACCTCTGAATGTCTTCTCAAAGCTAAGCTAAGTTCCTTTTTAATGCTCTCAGTTTATTAGCAACATGCTTGTTGCTAAGGCTATCCATGTTGCTTAGGCTTATTTAGTAATTTTCAGTAAATGCATGTGCTAGGCTTATGTGATCATATTGGTAATGTGCGTTATTATCTGTTGTCACTGGCAACGTGCTGTATTTTAATCTATAAGCCAAGTCACCTTTATTTATATAGCAGTATACAGCACAGATTCAAGCAGCTTTGTAATGATAGATAGGAAATAACCATCATGGTGCAAACTGAATAATTTCTGCTGTGGTGCAGATCCAAAGTGAAAATGGTAAACAGTTGTTGTTCAGTTGAAGTCAGTTCAGCGTTGATTCTGTTTGAGTATTGGATACACTTGTCCTATCTAGTTGCACTGGAAACATGCTTGTTATTAGGAACATGCTTGTTAAGGCTATCTGGTTGTTATTGAGAACATGTTGTTGTTTAAGCTTTTTGGGCATTGGCAACATACTCTGTAGGTCATCTGGTTAAGGACAACAAGATTGTTGCTATGGCTTATGCAGGTTTTGGCAACAGGTGTGGGTCATTGGGTAAGGGCAACATGCTTGTTGTTAAGGCATTGAGATTTTAGCTCTCAGTTTGTGTTGGGGGATATCAGCCTATGGTTTTGTTTGGGGGGTTAATGATGCTCTCCCTGCTCTTATCCATGCTAGGCTGCATGGATGCACAGGGAGTTCTTGCCCAGAAGAGAACCATACCGCCAATCCAAACTGTATGCTAATTGTCAATCATCTTTGACAATAGTGGTCCTGACAGAAATCAAGCGTAGTGTTAGTTCTGGCAGGTCGCGCCAGTCAAGCTCGCTTCAGCTGACTCTCAGCTGATCTACATCTAGCTATAGTGATACAACGCCTATCACAGCATCCATATATAAGGCCCTTCAGTATTATAAGCAGCTATCGCATTACTCAATAGCTAATTACCCTCCTCCATCCCCAGCTCCTCCTTTATGCCAACCAATACCCAATGGCTCTCCATTCACAAGAGAGGATTCCAACTCTTAATTCTGTATGTGGAAAAAAATAATTCTTTAATAAAAAATGTTCTTTAATAAACTTTAATTCAGACCTTTACCTCTATTTAATGGAGAGGAGAAAAAACATATTAAATTCAGCTAATTAACGTGAGCAGGAATAGGGAAAGGATATCTGGTGGCCTTTTATTTATTGAGCCAAAGTCAAACAAATTATCTCCCTGGTCACTGTGCCACAGACAATATCAATATTTATTTAGACTTTTGGGAATACTTAACTCTGATCACTCCCAATCACTCCACACTGTATATTATATAAGTGAAAATCATGTAAAATAAATTTTAATCCAGATCAAAGTGGGCAGAATACAGATTGCATATGGCTGTATACGTTAACCAAGCATCTAGCATTGAGATGAATGGGAATACTAATGGATATCTGTCTCCAGATATGAAGATGGATGGATGGCTGGACTTTCAATTAGATGGCTGAAGTTTAAAATTCAGTTCAACTTCAGACACCTTTACATTCTAGGAATGTTGAGTTTGTAACAGACAGGGAGACAGTAATATGCTGTCCATCTCACTGCACTGTCTGTCTCTGTGTGTGTGTGTGTGTGTGTGTGTGCGCGCGCTCTCAGGTCAGACGAATGAAACAGCCACTACAGACCAAATGTATCGATCTGACCTCTGACTTTTCTCTCTGTGCTGCTGAGTGAAACTCATCAGTTATGAGAAGCTGTGATTTCAACTACTGAACAGACCACAGAGAGTAAGACAGACAAAGAAAGAGAAAGAGAGAGGGAGATGTTAAAACACTGTAAAATGAAGGCTGGTACTCTACATCGGGCTCAGCATCTAATGAGAAAACAATACCATTAAAATAACTTTTAAAAGCAGTAAGATAAACATTAACTGTAACTAGAAAAGGAATTAAACTGCATTGGCCACAGCTCACAGGATCTATCTATCCATCTATCTGTACTTGCTACGTTTGTTCTTCATCCATCCAGCTACAGTATCTAACCTATAAACAAACATCTAAACAACTATAAACTTTAACAAACTTTGCATTTCTAGTTCTAATTTCAATTCATTTGAATTTTACTTCCTCACATTCAAATTTGATCAAATTCTGCATCTTTTGTGCCACCTCAATTAAAATAAATTGGAATTTAAAACGCATTCATTTCAATTCTGAGTGGCACACAACCTTAATTGCTTTATAGCTCTAGAAAGAACTGCAGTCCAAAATGTTCTGAAAAAGTCTGAGCAGTTATATAAAACCCAGAACAGCATAAAGGTCTGCGCTAAAATTGCTGGATGTAGGTTAGTTTGGCTTAAAGCTCTTGGAGGAGCTAAAGTGAGGAAAATAATGCATCTGTATTTAAAAAAAAAAAAAAAAAAAAGTTTTGTTGGTTTAGTAAATTTCCAGTAGAATTAAATAGGCCAGTAAGTGTTTATGATTGCGTCAAGATCACCAACATATGCAAACACACACACACACACAAACGCACAACTCCCCCAGTGCTCTTAATGACACGCCATGACTTACCCCATGGCAGAATCCCACAGGTCAGGGCAGTGCTGTGCTAACAAGAGAGAGAAACTGTTAAATGCAATAATATTAATGTCAGAAACTAAAATTAGAGTCACATTTATTAATCTCACTGGGTCAGTTCATAATTACACAGTGGCTGATGGACAGTGTCACATGTCGTAATTCACATAATCCTTTCGCTCTGGACCTTTCTGATGTCCTTTGTTGACCTTTTGCTCATAGATTTGCACTCTCTTTTGTGTCTTGGATAATGATATAGAACTTATTCAGCAATGTCCTCGCAGTTAACCAAGTGATGGCTCACTGCAGTTGGTCACTTCAAATGTCACTCAGAGGGGGTACAAAAATGGAGAAAAAATAAAGCCAATACTTTTGAAAGCTTTTATGGCATTGTTACCAGTTTTGTTGGTAGAATAGAAATATACAATAGGCCATCAGCAAGAGCAAATTTCGATTTACAGTTGGTCTCACCATCCAAAAAATACACAACATTCACATTTAAAAAACACATACAGCATTTACATACCAGATGTGAGCAGCTCTCAATAACAGCTTAGTCACTGAAGCATCTCTCACAATTAATTAAAAGCAAGAGAATTTTGTCAAATTTGCATTTGATTTCAATATTCAATATCACAGTAAGAGTCACAGGTGTTCTTCATGACCTTTGACTTTATTTGGCAGGTAGCGGAGGACTTGCTGATGCATGTCAAACACTTTAGAGCATTAGAAGGAAAAAAGGAGAAGCCATTTACAAAGTGTGCCTCAATTTCTTCCAGATGCATGCTGGGTAAGTGCTGGTTGGCTTGATGAATGGAGGTCTCGGGGTAGTGAGTATGACGCATAGGCAGGGGGATTTAAAAATGTACACACAATTCTGTCTCAGGTGGAGGTAACAAATCGCAATCACACAAACGTTACACAAACTACTATTGTACTTTAATGTACAATAATAATACTCCTTGAAGTAGATGTAATCAGCCATATTAAAATATTCCTGATTGAACATTTGAGAATGAATGAACCAACAAAGAAGCAACAGTCCACATGCAACGGAAAATAATCAATAAACTACATACGGCATTTCAGAATGAAGCTAAATAAAGAAATACAAGTAGCAAGGGAAGCTGGGAAGATGGTAAATATCCCTACATATGTAATAGGTTTCTCAAAAATATAGATGTTTATTAGAAAACAAATGAAACTTATCAAAGGCAAATCAAACAAATGGCATTAAAGGTGTCTGAACATCATTAAAATAAGTAAATTATTTTAGAAGCAAAACTGTGAACAAAATGTTGAGAATATGGCTCTGTTCTAAAAACCTTCTGAGCTTCCATGCTGCCTACTGTCTACATAAGCAGCTGCTTTCTAAGAGACAACTGATTCCAATGGAGTTTGACATTAGCATGTTGCTAAGCTAACAATAAGCCTTTCAGGCACAAAGCGAGGCACCTTTTTAGAATCATCTTGATGCCCCCATAAGCTTAAAAATGCACAGCACACACACATTTCAAGTAAAATTGTTTGTTTATAATTACATAAACAGTCCTGAAAATATGGGTTGAAAAGGGGTTTTTAACAGTGTTTCAATTGGGAACAATTTTTATATAGTGTCATAATCTAAAGAACTTTTTTCAGTATACAGAACATTCAGTGATTAAAAAGTTCCATGGACTTTAAAGGCTCTTCATGAAACCACCAATACCAATCATTTTTAAGAGTTGAGATAGCTGATGAACATTGAACTAAAGGAATCAAATAAAAGGTAGTTTGTGAAATATATGAAAAACAAAACATTTATTTATTTAAATATCCTTTGATATCTAGAATCATCTTGATGCCCCCATAAGCTTAAAAATGCACAGCACACACACATTTCAAGTAAAATTGTTTGTTTATAATTACATAAACAGTCCTGAAAATATGGGTTGAAAAGGGGGTTTTCCCAGTGTTTCAATTGGGAACAATTTTTATATAGTGTCATAATCTAAAGAACTTTTTTTCAGTATACAGAACATTCAGTGATTAAAAAGTTCCATGGACTTTAAAGGCTCTTCATGAAACCACCAATACCAATCATTTTTAAGAGTTGAGATAGCTGATGAACATTGAACTAAAGGAATCAAATAAAAGGTAGTTTGTGAAATATATGAAAAACAAAACATTTATTTATTTAAATATCCTTTGATATTTTGTCTTTTGGCAGACAAGCCAATTAAGTTAAAGTGTTGGTAAATCAAAGAACTGGTACTTCGACATTTAACGCAAAATCAATTAACCTTCTTTTAGCATGATGTGTGATTATTTCATCAAAGTGCCATGCAATTCCATCAAGAAAAGGTGATCACACAGTTTGGCTCCAGGCTGAAAATATCTCATTAAACCTGTGGATCTGAAATGGAATCCGTCAAATCAATGTCATGTTATGACAGCAATAGAAAAATCGCACGTTTCGACCACACACACACACTTCAGCTGAAAGACATCCCAGGCAACCAAAATGGTTTGGCCCGATAATGGCGTAGATCCGGCAGGCCGGAAGAAATAACTTGGCCCGGCTGCGGTTGCCAGACTTGGCATGGACATGGGATGAATGACGCCCCAGAATCAGCCCAAATACACTGGCCCGAGTCTGGCTGCCAAAACTGCCGGCATTGGGCCACAATCACACCGACAAGAATTGAAACACTTAAGCCAGTACTGGCCCGAGTCTGAGTAATGAAACTAAGCCAACACCACTGACATTGGGCCACAATCACACCGACAAGAAATGAAACACTTAGCCAGTACTAGCCTGAGTCTGGGTACTGAAACTGAGCCGACACTAGGTCACAATCATGCCGACACCTAGCCGGTACTAGTCTTGTTTGCAAAAAAAAATAAAAAATTATATATATATATATATATATATATATATATATATATATAAACACA
>NW_015505686.1:765809-773932 GCF_001515645.1 Sinocyclocheilus grahami
ATTATATATATATATATACACACACACACACACACATACACATACACACATAATTACAACTTTTAAAAAATGTGTATTAAAGACTCCTTCCAGCTTTTATATAAAACCAGAGCTTTGGATAATTTGTTTTTCCACAAAATGGCATTGCTACCTTAAAATCCTTAAGATGGCATCTTTCAACTAAAAAAAATATATATATATTATATACAGTGGGTACGGAAAGTATTCAGACCCCCTTAAATTTTTCACTCTTTGTTATATTGCAGCCATTTGCTAAAATCATTTAAGTTCATTTTTTTTCCTCATTAATGTACACACAGCACCCCATATTGACAGAAAAACACAGAATTGTTGACATTTTTGCAGATTTATTAAAAAAGAAAAACTGAAATATCACATGGTCCTAAGTATTCAGACCCTTTGCTCAGTATTTAGTAGAAGCACCCTTTTGATCGAATACAGCCATGAGTCTTTTTGGGAAAGACCCAACAAGTCCATAATGAAAATGAGTGATGTTAGAATTTATTTAAAAGAGGGACAGATTGACAGAAGGATAGACAAAAAGGGGAACAGACCATGACACGTATGGTTATTCAGACAATCTCAGACTGATAACATGAATGGTGAACTCTGGGTAAATGTTAACATTTGGAAACATACCTTTTGGAAGAATTTGTTTGCATTCGGGCCCGTTCTTTTCTTCCCCCATCTCTGTCCAAAGTGAGCAGCACACGTTTCATGGCATCCCCACCTACTACCCCATAACATCCATATGTGTTTCTTCCCCCCCCCATAATGAAAATATGAGTGATGTTAGAATTTATTTGGGGAAAAAACTCCAGGAGCTTCCTCAAGTAAGTGTACCCTAAAAGAGGGACAGATTGACAGAAGGATAGACAAAAAGGGGAACAGACCATGACACGGATGGTTATTCAGACAATCTCAGACTGATAACATGAATGGTGAACTCTGGGTAAATGTTAACATTTGGAAACATACCTTTTGGAAGAATTTGTTTGCATTCAGGCCCGTTCTTTTCTTCCCCCATCTCTGTCCAAAGTGAGCAGCACACATCTTTTGATGAACTTTTCAATCTCTCCATCTGATGCACTGCCAGTACTTGCATTTCTTTGCACTAATTAAAAAAAAAAAAAAAGAGAGAGATCAGTCGCAATACTGTAAACCAGTGGTGTCAAACTCAATTCCTGGAGGGCCGCAGCTCTGCAGAGTTTAACTCCAACCAGTTCCAACTCACACCTGTTTGGAAGTTTCTAGTAAACCTGAAGACCTTGATTAGCTAGATCAGGTGTGCTTGATTATGGTTGGAGCTAAACTCTAGCACTATGTCAGCAAACTCACAATTATAGCTTCATTATAAATAAACATTATTTTGATATTGTATGTGTAAAATGGTTTATTAAAATTATATTATATGTTAGATTATCAAATGTTTACTCACCAGGGTAGCAAGTTCTTCTGGTCTTCTGGCAATTAGCAGCACAAAAAGCCCGTCAGGTTTTATCATTAGATGTCAAAGCTAGTGTGCATGTCTTGAAACTCATATAGCAAAAATAATGTTGAAGTTCCCTTAACCACTTTAAGCTGGTTTCATTATATGAATTAAATCATTAATTTCCAAATGTAGTTAAAGAAAAAAGAGAATGTTGGATAAAAGTATTACTAGGAATTAAAATAAAAAATACACTAACAAATAACATAACATGGGCAGGTAAAATATGTTTAAGTTTAAGTGTCACTGCTACATACTATTTACCACATTATAAACAGAGACCTACCCCCAGCACTCAATCTAAACTGGTCCGGGTATGCATGCCCATATCTCAGCCAAAATCAGACCAGCCCTTATGCTCCGTAATCGGGCCAAATGTGGCTAAATGTGCCGTGTCTCAGTGCAAACCAGGCCAGGTTCGCACATCCAAAGCCTAGCCAAATCTGGCAACCATTACTGGACCAGAGCTGGCTCACTTTCGGTGAGCCGCTGCCCACAGCCGAGTGAGCCGACACACAGCCGTAATTGGCCCGATTGCACTGGCTACCTGGGATGCAAATGCAAACGCCTGTTTATTCTTGGGTTGAATTTATATGCAGAAGTGTATTTCTTCTTTGTACAAGAAGTCTGTGTCCAAAAAAAAATTAGTAGGAGAAAATTTCTCACAGATAACAGTATCTCATTCCTGTAACGGTGCATAACCAGTGGATGTGATTAAAATCAGACCACAGGGGCTCCAACAACCTGTCCACATACAAGGTTAAAGGGATCTCTACAACTGTTCCTGTCACGCACACACTCACTGCCAGCGCAGGCTGCTGAGAAGGAATGCAGTAGATATTGATTGGTGATATGGATCATCTCTCTGCACTCCTGCGTGACTCCTGCTCTCTTTCTAGCACTCAATCTATCATAACTCAGCACGTCTCCATCAGAATGTTGCTTTCTGTCTGCCAATGACCCCCAGAACTCTCGATCTCGGCCCTGAATGTGCAGAGGTTATCTGAACAGATTCATCCGGATCTGCTGAGCAGAAACCCACCTTTCGCTTGGGACCTCCCTGAGTCTAAGCACACCACAAATTATTATTTTATTAATCAATATGTTTGTCCTGTTTTCTAATACAAACAAATATAAACATCCTTAAAACAAGACAACTTCAGAAGCAAAGTTGTGTAGAATGCTGCCTAAGCAGCATCTTAAAGAAATAGTTCACCCAAAATTAATATGCATCTGGAAAATATATTCACCCCCTCAGGCCATCCAAGATGTAGATGAGTCTATTTGTGTATCAGTTTAGACTTGGAGAAATTTAGCATTACATCACTTGCTCATCAATAGATCCTCTGCAGTGAATGGGTGCCGTCAGAAGGAGAGTTCAAACAGCTGATAAAAACATCAAAATAATCCACAAGTAATCCACACGACTGCAGTCCATCTATTAACATCTTGTGTAGCATAAAGCGCCTTAATCCATCAAGTCATTTTTAGCTTCAAACTGTCAATTAGTGCACAATGGAGACTCGACCCACAATTGATTCAAACTGAATTTAGTGTTCCTATTAAGCATAAAAATACACAACACAAATATTGCATTTTTTAATCACACTGAATGATTTTAGTTCAGATTTTTTAATTTGAACTAATTGATTTTGATAGTTTTCCGTAATGAATTACATTCATAATCAACACTTAATTTGCCTCATCTGATTGTGATTACATTTTTTCCACTCTGTTTGGAACAGTACATTCTGGAATGCAAGAATTTTCAAAATATCGAATTAGATTTTTTAAATTTCATAGACTTTCGTGTAGTTTTTCTTTCTAAGCATCAAATAAAATGTAACTTCATTAATGCAATGATATGCAAAAAACTTTTAAATATTACACCACACATACTTTTCTGTAAAAAAAAATTATGAATTATTAGTTTCAACCAAACATCATTTTGAATATTTTCTGCATGTAAAATATTCATAAACTTGTTTCAGAAGCCTGAACTTCATAATTGCAATGATATGCAGCAAACTGTGTTTTCTGCATGTTGCTGTTTGAAGTTGCAGATTATAAATGCCAAGGCTTCCCTCACTGATAGATCCCACACAATGACCTTTAGCCAGACTTACACAACAACTCAAGAGCCTGTTATTCCTCATGTATACACAACCACACATATACACAGAGGCTGGATGTTAGAACAGCATTCCCAGTCGCTGAAGACTTCACTGGACGCAAACATTAACTCTAATAGAGGTCGCAGCTTCACTTTGGTGCTGGCAGAAACCTGCAGACTCCATTATTACTGGTGCTTTCATTGTCGCCATGCTGTGAAATACAGAGAGTGAAAAGGCAGAGTACACCTACCTGCTTTTTTGCCCACGTGCCTTATACTCCAAAATCTTTCCATCTTTTTATTCCCACACCATCCACTTGAGGCGTCTAGACTAACAGACACACACTGCTGGGAAACAGTCGATCGACATCATATTAAATGTTATGCAAATGAAGCAAGTGAAGCAGTGATGGATAAATATACATTAAGTTCATTGGATTATAATGTTGCATACCTTCGTGTACTCAGCTTTTGCTTGGTTTGCATGGCCCTTATAGACACAAAAAGTAGATAACTTCACCAGCTGGCTGTAATGGTTTTTAAAGAAGTCTGATGTTCACTAAGGCTGCATTTATTTGATCAAAAATACAGTAAAAACAGTAATGTTGTAAAATATTATTACAATTTAAAATTATTACAATTTAAAATAGTTGTGCGGCTTAATATTTTAAAACCAGAAGAATTGAGAATATTTATATTTATTGTGTCCTTGCTACTATAAAATATGCTAGAATATTTTTTTTGAGGTCCTTAAAGGCATGAAACCTCAGATGGCATGCTCTCAAACCACTTGCAGACCACTCATGCAGATTGCACGCGGACACTGACAGTTTTCACAGAGTGCATAAAGCTATTTTAATAATTTTAAAATTTGTATTAGGTTCTCAGGCTGCAATTGAACACTTCTAAAGAAGAACTTGTCATGTTTGTGACTAGTTTGCATGATTTATGGAATTTATTAAAGATATGCCAAACTGTTTGATATAATTTTACTCACAATTACTCACAATTGTGAGTAATTGTTCTTAAATGTTCTCCAAAAAGAATTAGGCACTGGTAAACCAGCTATTGGCAAATAAACAGTATATACCCAGCTAACAGGGAAAGTTAATAGAATGCTGGCCAACATTCTGGTGAAGTATGAACTAACGTTTTTCCAGTAATGTTAACAGAATGTTTGGTCAAAGTTATCTGGTCTTCAATGACATTCTCAAAACATTAGCACAAAAACATGATTTATAAATCATTCATGGAACATTTTTTCTGAAACATTTTACTTTGATATTTGTCCTACATTTTTTAAACGTTACTACTAGTTTCAGAATGTTCCAAGAACATTCAAAAGTAACATTCCCATAATGCCTGCAAATTTATAAAAATGGAATGGTCCCTTAACGATCGAAAAAAAAAAATTAACATTTAAAATGGATGTTTCAGAGAATCTTCAGAAATAACCTTTTTACAACTTAATGGGAACATTAGCAAAACGTTCTTAGAACATCTTTTTGTTAGCCCAGTATGTAATTCTGCTTGTTCTCAGAGTTATAACCCAATTGTCCCTTCTCTGGGAGTTTGATTGACAGGCGATCTGACCAATCTGCCATTTTGTCTGTCAAACAAACCAGACAGAAGAGTAGATTAACATCGGTGAACTTGAAAAAATGGTGTGTACGTTGACGTCTTTCTGTGGCTGAAACAAGATACCTTCTGATGTTCATTCTTGTTTCTTTTGTGCTATAACTAGTAAAGAGGAAGAGATGATCGGTTCACATGCCACTTGAGCTGAGACTGTACAGCAATCTGTCACGATACATTAGAGAGCCACAAAACGGTATTTATTGTTTGCATTTGCTTCTATCCAAAGCAACTTACATTGCATCCAAGATAGGGCTGTCAAAAAAAATTTGCATTTCGAATATCCGTCGAATTTAAAATAAAAATCCACATTCGAATGCAAAAATGTTGCATCTATCACCTATCTATCACCGTTGCACTCGCGTCTCGCACAAGAGAGCCACATGTTTAAAAAAGCCATGTAAAATTAATGCAAGTTCAACTTTGAAAAAACAAATCTCAAGACTTAATGGCGGGTTTTTTTCCCATCCCACTGCAACTCGTATTTTTAAATGAAAAAAATGTACTCTGTCTGATTGGTTTTCGGCCCTTTGTATCAAACTATGAATACATACATGATGCTGTTTTGTTTATAGTTGTTTAAGCAGCTTAATTAATTATAATTGGTTTATAAACATTATTTTAAACATTATGCACTTTTTCACAGATAGTCATGTTATCTTATGCTCGATGCGCCCTCTTGTGGCCTCAGGAGAAAAGCCAAAATCTTGTCTTTACCCTAACTGAATTTATGCATTTTAAATTAGAATATAATTCGAATTATGATCATATTTAAGCACAAATTTCGAATTTAGTTTTTCAGCCATTTTGACAACCCTAATCCAAGATTTATATTTGCTGCAACAGTAGCACTGTGTTCAACTCTTTGACCTACAGCAATGGCATATAAGCAGCAACGTGTGCCAGATTTACAAAAATCTGACTATGCAAGTCTACGGAAACAAAGTCTGTGAGCCTTCATCCTCCCGTCCCTGTACCCTCCCTCTCTTCCCTCCCTTCGCTCGATGGGCATTGATTACCCATAGCCTGACGCCTGGGTCCCATCGAGGAGTAAGTGGATACAGCTCTTTACCTCCTACAAGCTTGCATGCGCCCCTGCAGGGACAGGTCGAGGTAAATGAATAGTGTTCTCGCACATAGTAGATATCACTAATGTATGTGCTATTGATAGAGTGAGACAACATGAGTAGCTTCGCCTTTACTTAATACAAAACATAAATCTGGCAGGACAGTGCCAAAGAGCTCAGTAAGAGGGTGGGAAATGCCGTTAGATTGTAGCAGCTCGTTCATAAAGGTGATCCAAAAAGTACTCTAATATCTACACTAGAAACGATCAGAATGCTTGTAATCCACTACCTTATAGTGAGCTGAACTTTGTCTGGTTGGACGCTTGTTTATAATTTATTTTCTTGCCAAAAAGCCCATTAAAATTTCCAATGACATTGAGTGTGCTTGAATGACAAGAGAATATGACAAAGAATTGATTTTGTGTTCCCGTAGCTCCACCGCTTGAGCACGGCACTCATAATGCCAAGGTCATGCACTTGAGTCCCAGCACAGGGAACACACGCACTGATAGAATGCACACCTTGAATCCACTGTAAGTCCCTTCGGATGAAAAGCATCCAAATGCATTCATGTAAAATGTCAGTAAATCACTCGAATCAGTTTTGAGATGGAAAAGATGGCAATAGGAATGTTGTCTTTAACATTAAAAAAAAAAAATCTAAACATAGATGTAGTAAATGACAAATATTAAAGGAGTTCATCCAAAATTGATAATTCATTTACAGATTTGCTGAGAAAGCAAAAAATTATAAAATGTATACCGTATTATTCGCAATATGTCACTCTGACCAAAAGCATCTGCCAAACACATAAATGTTTGTATTTCTTGTACAATGTTGTCTATTGCGTGTTTTTCCTGAATTAAATTCAAACAAAAAAGAAAAAGAAAAACATTGCTTTTATTCATTGTACAGCACTTTGGTCAGCTTGTTGCGTTTAAATGCGCTATAAATAGACATTGATTGATAAATGTAAATGTAATTGCAATATTTTTTTAAAGAATCTTCATACATCATGTCAACTTAAGCATCAAAATAAATCAATAAATACACAAAAAACACACAGTGGGTCATATATAGAAAGTAGTCTATATATGACCCACATGAGTTTCTCAGTTTCATATGAGAAACTGTCTGAAAAGATGGATGATGTCATGGACATTTAACCTGCTGAGATGCAGCGAAAAAGCTTCATATTGAATTTTGTTTGTTATAGAGAGTGATACATGTATGTGTGTGTGTGTGTCTGTGTGCACGTTTTTGTGACAAATGAGGACATAAATTTGTATAATGACAAATGTATGACATAGGTATTACAAGGAGAAGGTGACTTTTCAGGACATTAGATACATGTATGTGTGTGTGTGTGTCTGTGTGCTCGTTTTTGTGACAAATGAGGACATAAATTTGTATAATGACAAATGTATGACATAGGTATTACAAGGAGAAGGTGACTTTTCAGGACATTACCCCATGTCCCCACTTTTCAAAACGCTTATAAATCACACAGAATGGAGTGTATTGAAAATCTGAAATAGCACAAAGTTTCCTGTAAGGGGTAGGTTTAGGGGTAGGGTTGGTGTAGGGCAATAGAATATACGGTCTGTACAGTATAAAAACCATTACGCCTATGGGATGTCCCCACTTTTCACAAAAACAAACCTGTGTGTGTGTGTGTGTGTGTGTGTGTGTGTGTGTGCATATTAACATACATACTTACACACATATACATACACAAAAATTGTTTTATATATAGATGTAAATCATTCATGTATGGAAAACAAATGTCACGATTTTT
>NW_015505686.1:774135-776626 GCF_001515645.1 Sinocyclocheilus grahami
AAAAAAAAAAATCTAAACATAGATGTAGTAAATGACAAATATTAAAGGAGTTCATCCAAAATTGCTAATTCATTTACAGATTTGCTGAGAAAGCAAAAAATTATAAAATGTATACCGTATTATTCGCAATATGTCACTCTGACCAAAAGCATCTGCCAAACACATAAATGTTTGTATTTCTTGTACAATGTTGTCTATTGCGTGTTTTTCCTGAATTAAATTCAAACAAAAAAGAAAAAGAAAAACATTGCTTTTATTCATTGTACAGCACTTTGGTCAGCTTGTTGCGTTTAAATGCGCTATAAATAGACATTGATTGATAAATGTAAATGTAATTGCAATATTTTTTTAAAGAATCTTCATACATCATGTCAACTTAAGCATCAAAATAAATCAATAAATACACAAAAAACACACAGTGGGTCATATATAGAAAGTAGTCTATATATGACCCACATGAGTTTCTCAGTTTCATATGAGAAACTGTCTGAAAAGATGGATGATGTCATGGACATTTAACCTGCTGAGATGCAGCGAAAAAGCTTCATATTGAATTTTGTTTGTTATAGAGAGTGATACATGTATGTGTGTGTGTGTGTCTGTGTGCACGTTTTTGTGACAAATGAGGACATAAATTTGTATAATGACAAATGTATGACATAGGTATTACAAGGAGAAGGTGACTTTTCAGGACATTACCCCATGTCCCCACTTTTCAAAACGCTTATAAATCACACAGAATGGAGTGTATTGAAAATCTGAAATAGCACAAAGTTTCCTGTAAGGGGTAGGTTTAGGGGTAGGGTTGGTGTAGGGCAATAGAATATACGGTCTGTACAGTATAAAAACCATTACGCCTATGGGATGTCCCCACTTTTCACAAAAACAAACCTGTGTGTGTGTGTGTGTGTGTGTGTGTGTGTGTGTGCATATTAACATACATACTTACACACATATACATACACAAAAATTGTTTTATATATAGATGTAAATCATTCATGTATGGAAAACAAATGTGACGATTTTTTTTCCATTTTTCCTTCTTCAACAACAGATAATAACCACAAAGGAGAGAAAATAATGGCAAAACCAGCGTTTAGTTCTAAACAAGCATGTTTGTGTGTTTGAGATTGTACACTGAAGCTATGTTGATTGCCTCATATCTCACCGTCAAGACCAGCTTTTACCGAGAAGATAGGAACGTTACACACACACACAAAATTGCTCTCACTCGACGGCCAGGAAAATTACTGACCCCCACAAAATGGCAATAAAATCAATCTCAAGGTTTCACTCCATTACATTTCAAATTGATCTCTCTTCAGATATTTTCTCTCTCCTCAACTTCCTTTCCCTCCTTCTCTTTCACGTCTCTTGACACAGGATATAACGCATATAAATTGCCTCACACAATATAGACAAATAACTAGAGGTTAGATTTTTTTTATTATTTTCACACCATTCTATTTACAAATGAATTACTTTCACACTGCTATTTTTAAAATAAATATTTAACTAATGTCCACTATGATTATTAATATAATGTAATATATTATAATACATAAGAGAATTGTACAGTTGCACCAGTGATTTAATAAAACTAGCCTGTTCCTGGGAAAGCTGTGAGCTCAGTAAAGTTTCCATATGGAAGCTACTGTTATTTCAAAACCACACCCTTCAATTTAAGGGTCAGAACATATGAATGGGCACAGCAGGACACGGAAGCATGTGATCACCGTCAATTTATGTGGCAGTTTCAGACTTCACAAAAATGCCTATAGTGTTTTGATCGAAGGAGACTTATTCGGTTACACATGTGGAGGCAGATGGATTGTATTATCGGAAATTCTCAACAAGATAGAAACTCAAATCCGTCCATGCTGAATGGTTTCCTTTTCAATAATGCACACTTTACCCCTCAGAGATGTCATCAGGTTGTGTGCTGGCAGATATCAGGGTCATCTTTTTGCTGTCACTGTATTCTTCCTCCAATAGCGTCTGTCTGCAGTAATCAAAGAAGAGAAACATTATGTGAGCAGTTTTGACGAGCGCAGGAGTCATGTCTTGTTTTGGCGCCACATTGCCTCATGCTTTGCTAAGATAAGACCATCTTATTCAATAGTTTGTTACCTTGTTTTCAGGAGATGCTCACAGGTGTAACAACTGCATTTGTGATTTACATTTTGGGCTCAAAATAACAACTAAGGTCAAAGTTAATTCACATATCTAGGGCTGCATGATAAATCGCATGTGATATTTAATGCGCATCTTGTCAGTAAAGCCAGTTCTGTAATCAGCGGTAAATCTCCATCCCATGCGTGCTTTCACATGGAGCAGCATTTACTACACAGAGCCGTTGTTCACTGAAGAGCTACGCAAAACCACGATCATATATGAACGTGAAAAAAAAATTGATTTTTCTGTGGAGAAAATTTATGGGATTTTCATTGTAGCGTCTCGACCAATCTGACACACAAATTTTTATTTGATT
>NW_015505686.1:784841-785441 GCF_001515645.1 Sinocyclocheilus grahami
TAATTATTCATATTTCCTGTCGTTGAGCTAAAATTCGCTACATCACTTTCAGAACCCGACTATTACACTCTATTATTTTTCAACCGACTTTCATTCGCTTCTTTCCTTTCCTTAAAGCAAAGTAAGTTGTTTGATTAAAAAAAAACATAAAAAAAAGAATGAGAGTCCAAACAGCTAATAAAAACTTCACAATAATCCACACATCTCCAGTCTATCAAATTAGTATCTTATGAGGTGAAATGCTGCATGTTTGTAAGAAACAAATCCATCATTAAGGCATTTTAACTTTAAGCCATCGCTTCTGGCCTAAATACGAGTCCATAATCCATAATAACGCTTCCTCCAGTGAAAAAGTCTATCCCATGTTGTCCTCTCACATCAAAATCCACTGACATATTTTAGAACTGTTTTGGACTGTTTTCGCTTGTAAACTGTGCTTGCCTTGATCTGTTCATGTTTCTCTCCTGATTCAGACTAAATGACTTTTTCACTGGAGAAAGCAATATTATAGATAGAGGACTCTTTTTTCTTTTTTTGGAAGCAATAGTTTGAAGTTAAAACGTCTTAAAGGGGTCATATGATGCGATTTCAATTTTTCCT
>NW_015505686.1:786178-799919 GCF_001515645.1 Sinocyclocheilus grahami
GCGTTTGAGAGAGGCGGGGCATATAGGACCTACAATAATGTATTACACAATAATTATCACAATAATGAAAAAGAATGTGTTTTTTGAACATTAAAGCATGTCAACATATTCTGTTACACCAAATACACAAAATAATGATCTTTAAAAAAGCATCATATGACCCCTTTAATAATGGATTTGTTTCTTACAAACACACAGCTTTTTACTTCACAACATGTTAAATGATGGACTGGAGTGGTGTGGATTATCGTGATGCTTTCATCAGCTGTTTGGTCTCTCATTCTGACGGCACCCATTCACTGCAGAGGATGCATTGGTGAGCAAGTGATGTAATGCTAAATATCTCCAAATCTATTCCAATGAAAATTAAATGAACTCTTGAATGGCCTGAGTGCGAATAATTCAGCAAATCTTTGGTGGACTATTCGTTAAAGTTGTGGTAATAGTTCCCCTTAATTGCTCTACTCATTAAGACTCTTTCATGTCTGTATATAGTACAAAATCTACATTTATTATTTCGGTTATGGAAAATTTTAGAAAAATGTACTATATGTGAAATCTTAAATCTAATATAATATCTCCCCATTGTGCCATCAAATTAAAGTTTCTGTGAGATGCTGCCAAGTGACATGAGTAACCTCAGCTCAAATGAAGACAGAAACCTCCATAATATACAGTGGGGCAAAAAAGTATTTAGTCAGCCACCAATTGTGCAAGTTCTCCCACTTAAAAAGATGAATCCCAATTATCTCATCTCAAGAAGAGTGTGAACACCTGCATCCAAACAACATCAACACGATGGCAAAATGATAAAGATCTATTTACATAGCAATTAAATACAGCTGTTGGATGTTAAGAATGAGAGTTTATATAAACATTAAATAAAAAGCATCTATTTTTACTTTGCAATTTACGTGTGGGACAGACAACAGCTGTTGTCATGAAGGTTTGGGGTTGGTACGAATGTTTTAGGTTTTTTAAAAAGTCTCTTATTCTCACCAAAGCTGCATTTATTTGATTAAAAAAAACAAAAAACAGTAATATTGTGAAATATTATTTCAATTTAAATTACCTGTTTTCTATTTGAATATACGTTAAAATTTATTGAATTTATTCCTGTGATGCAAAGCTGGATTTTCAGCATCATTACTCCAGTCTTCAGTGTCACATGATCACATGATTCAGAAATAATTTTAATATACTGAGTTACTATGAAAGACACAATTCTCATTATTATCAATGTTGAAAACTGTTTTGCTGCATAATGTTTTTGTTTTTTTAGGCTTCTTTGGTGAATAGAAAGTTAATCAACAACAAGTACATTTATTTGAAACTTTAATGTATATGTATGCGTGTATACATACATATATATATATATAAAGAGACAATTCACAAAGGAAGCCAGAACCTCTCAGGTCTTAAGGGTCAAGGATATTATGGTGATGATGGGAAAGTACAAATGTACAGAGGGGTGTGTGTTCTCAGACTTTAGTACATGGTTGTGGTCCAGACCGAGTAGAAATTGTGGTCTGACTGGTCTGAATGTTTTGGAAGTCCTGACACTAAACACACTGTGCTTTGGTGTTCTGCTGTTTTTGACAGACAGCTGCTGCCATCTAGTGGAGTTACAATGACATTGTTCTCTGTTAGTACTGGGATCAGAGAGATGCAGAGAAACCATTTAGAAAGAAAAAAATATGATTACCTCATGCGCCAATTAATCGGAAATAAGGGTAACACTCATAAGGTTCTATGAGTTAATGTTGGATAACTGACATGTTACTCTTGAGTACCTATATACAGTGGAGCAGGGGCGTAGCAGCCATTTTAAAAGTGTGTGTGTGTGGGGGGGGGGTACAGCTGTCAGGTGATGTGAGCCTCAAAGGCAAACAAATTATGTATATAATGTACAAAGTAAGTACATTCATGTTCATATAATAAATTCTAAAAATAATTTATTAGCCTATTTTTATGATACATTCAAATTTGAAAAATAACTGCAGGACTTGGGACTTTGAGACCACTGTGGGCATCTATACATTATTTTTTATGAAATAAAGATATTTTATGCACAATATTTCAGTTACACTACACTTGAACAATAACTTTTATCTTAATTCTTAACAGTTGGACAAAAAAAGTGTCTTTCAGAAAAGACAACAAATGTGTTTAAAGCTTAAAGGGTACAGGAACTACAAACAATTTAGTGTTGACATGGTTTGTAAGTAGTCCCAATTAAGAAAACACTGCCTTAAAATAGTCCTCTTTTTTCAGACATATCTCACCTGTATACATTCTGGAGAGGTCGAGCAACTGTCCTCCCTTCTTTCTGTCAGTGACACAACAGCCTGCCTTTCCTACAGACCAGTTCAAATTTAGGACATGAATTAAAGTACTAAAATATGATAAAGTATGATGAGATAAGTATTCAGCGAAAAACAACTTTGCTTTATTGGGAAAGGATAACGCGAGCAGCACGACGCGACAAAAGACAGCAGAACCCAATAATCAGTTCCCCTTCAGGAACTCGAGCTGCGTCGAAACGCTACGGGAACGCCCCCAGCGTGACCACGCTCTGAATCACATGTGTAATCAGTCCAATGGATGGACGAGTCGTCACGGGCGGGGTGACGTAGCGACCAGGAAGCATAAAAGCATGCACGGTGAAACCGGCGTCAGCTTTTCTGTCATTCAGCAAGCGCTCTGTGTGTGTCAGTCTTATTTGGTGTTGTCTATCCATTATCACTCTTTATTTTACCAATACTAGTGTAGACAAACATACGGCAAGAGCCGGCAGCATCTCAGGCTGTGTGTTCTTCCCTGCCCGCGTTACATTTCAGCCGCTTTACTGTGGAGCGGAGCTGTTTTACAGTCGCACAAGCATTATGTCAATACTACTATAAAAAGAAAAAGACTCGCACAGTCAGCGCTCGGAAATAAGGGGCTGATTGTGCTTCTCCCTGCTGAACGCTCTGCTCCCGCCAGGCACGCTCCGAGGAGTGTGTCCGTGCTTGCGAGCTCGCGGTTCGGTCCCGCTATTGCTGAGGCACGGCGGCGGATCTAGCGGATGGGTTGGAGACGGCTCGCCCTTTCTCCGCCTGCACTCCCTAGATCCAGGCTCGGAAGCCCAAGCTGCGGTTTCTTCCCCCTCTGAGCAAGAGCTCACTGCTGGGGCTATTTTTCTCAGAGGAGATTGATATTGTTTGTGTGACCAAGTGGCTCGCGTGCTGCCGAGACAATGCGTTTATTACATCATTTTCAGTTCATATAATAAATTCTAAAAATAATTTATTAGCCTATTTTTATGATACATTCAAATTTGAAAAATAACTGCAGGACTTGGGACTTTGAGACCACTGTGGGCATCTATACATTATTTTTTATGAAATAAAGATATTTTATGCACAATATTTCAGTTACACTACACTTGAACAATAACTTTTATCTTAATTCTTAACAGTTGGACAAAAAAAGTGTCTTTCAGAAAAGACAACAAATGTGTTTAAAGCTTAAAGGGTACAGGAACTACAAACAATTTAGTGTTGACATGGTTTGTAAGTTGTCCCAATTAAGAAAACACTGCCTTAAAATTTTTTCAGACATATCTCACCTGTATACATTCTGGAGAGGTCGAGCAACTGTCCTCCCTTCTTTCTGTCAGTGACACAACAGCCTGCCTTTCCTACAGACCAGTTCAAATTTAGGACATGAATTAAAGTACTAAAATATGATAAAGTATGATGAGATAAGTATTCAGCGAAAAACAACTTTGCTTTATTGGGAAAGGATAACGCGAGCAGCACGACGCGACAAAAGACAGCAGAACCCAATAATCAGTTCCCCTTCAGGGTCCCAATTAAGAAAACACTGCCTTAAAATAGTCCTCTTTTTTCAGACATATCTCACCTGTATACATTCTGGAGAGGTCGAGCAACTGTCCTCCCTTCTTTCTGTCAGTGACACAACAGCCTGCCTTTCCTACAGACCAGTTCAAATTTAGGACATGAATTAAAGTACTAAAATATGATAAAGTATGATGAGATAAGTATTCAGCGAAAAACAACTTTGCTTTATTGGGAAAGGATAACGCGAGCAGCACGACGCGACAAAAGACAGCAGAACCCAATAATCAGTTCCCCTTCAGGAACTCGAGCTGCGTCGAAACGCTACGGGAACGCCCCCAGCGTGACCACGCTCTGAATCACATGTGTAATCAGTCCAATGGATGGACGAGTCGTCACGGGCGGGGTGACGTAGCGACCAGGAAGCATAAAAGCATGCACGGTGAAACCGGCGTCAGCTTTTCTGTCATTCAGCAAGCGCTCTGTGTGTGTCAGTCTTATTTGGTGTTGTCTATCCATTATCACTCTTTATTTTACCAATACTAGTGTAGACAAACATACGGCAAGAGCCGGCAGCATCTCAGGCTGTGTGTTCTTCCCTGCCCGCGTTACATTTCAGCCGCTTTACTGTGGAGCGGAGCTGTTTTACAGTCGCACAAGCATTATGTCAATACTACTATAAAAAGAAAAAGACTCGCACAGTCAGCGCTCGGAAATAAGGGGCTGATTGTGCTTCTCCCTGCTGAACGCTCTGCTCCCGCCAGGCACGCTCCGAGGAGTGTGTCCGTGCTTGCGAGCTCGCGGTTCGGTCCCGCTATTGCTGAGGCACGGCGGCGGATCTAGCGGATGGGTTGGAGACGGCTCGCCCTTTCTCCGCCTGCACTCCCTAGATCCAGGCTCGGAAGCCCAAGCTGCGGTTTCTTCCCCCTCTGAGCAAGAGCTCACTGCTGGGGCTATTTTTCTCAGAGGAGATTGATATTGTTTGTGTGACCAAGTGGCTCGCGTGCTGCCGAGACAATGCGTTTATTACATCATTTTCAGTTTTTGATGTGAATCTTATCACACCAGACCGTGTTTACTCGTCTGGTTGTTTGGCTGCATTTAATTCTGAGGAATTTAATTAATTATTTATCTGACTATGAGAAGTTCGATATATCATTTTCAATTTGTTTTAATTAAGCTTATCACACCAGACCATGAGAAATTAGATATACAGGGGCTCTTGGGATAGAAAAAAATAAATTCTCGAGTAAGAGCACGTGTTTACCTCTCTTCCTCTGAGGAGGTTGAGGCAGTCAGCAGGGGCTGCTGGGCGGGAGCAGTCCCAACCTACCATGTTCCAGCTCCTCATTCTGGGGGTGTCACTTCTTGTACTCCGCAGAGTCTAGAGTCACAGTGGGGCTCCCAGGCTGAAGGCTTATAGCGTAAGGCGGTTCTGCGGACCGTCATTCTCGCTGGATAGTCTCCTGTCGAGGCATGGGCCGAGGCCCGGGGAATAGATGCCTCACCCCGAGGGGTGAAGCAGACTTGGAGAGTCTTTGGCCAGGCTCAGGTGGACTTGTTTGCGACTCAGATGATATTGCACGGTCCCCTCTGGTTCTCTCTCTGACTCATCCAGCTCCACTGGGGCTGGATGCCATGGTACAAACGTGGCCGAGGCTTCGTCTGTACACCTTTCCCCCGATTGTTCTGCTCCCGGGAGTTCTGGAGAGAGTGCGCTGGAACGAGGTCAGTCGACTGCCAATAGCCCCGTTCTGGCCGGGCTGAGTATGGTTCTCGGACCTGATTCCTCTCCTCGACGGTGCTCCATGGGAGATTCCCATCAGAAGAGATCTCCTCTCACAGGCGGAGGGCGCGCCCCCGTCCGGAGCTGTGGAAGCTGTGGGTATGGCCTCTGAGGAGGCACAACTCATACCTTCTGGTCTCTCAACTGAGGTTGTTGAGACCATCCTCCATCCAGAGCTCCCTCTATGAGGAAACTGTACTTCTTGGTGCGGAGACCGCCAGCTCGACCCAGTTAACTGCCCGTTTGGTACAGTTCTGGAGTTCTTGCAGGCCTGTTTATCCGCAGGGTTGACCCACTCCACCCTAGAGGTCTTCGTGGCGGCCATTGCGGCCTACCACGCCCCTCTCGGTGGCCATTCAGTGGGAAGACAACCTCTTCTTACATGTTTCCTCCGCGATGTGCTGAGGCCGAGGCCTCCGGCCAGAGAAGCTTATGCTAAGTGGTGGATCAGGATGCTATTCCATAGCCTTGAGCCCTCTGATCTCCCCTCTCCTTCGGGGGTCAAGGCTCACTCCTCCAGAAGTTGGCCTTCGGGACGGCAGGCCCCACCTACTTTTGCCATTCCTGGCTCCCTTTTCTCTCGCCTCAGTTGTGCTCTTCCACACTAGGCAGGGATTTGCAAGTCTGGCAGCGTGGGCATTCTCATTCCCGTAGCGTTTCTACGCAGCTCGAGTTCCATGGTATGTAACCATGGTTCCCCGAAGGGAACAAGATGCTGCGTCTCAGGGCCATACTTCTGGCATTCCTGCCAGCGCTTGCTTCACTCCTAGAAGCTGACGCCGGTTTCATCGCACGGGCTTTTATGCTTCTTGGTCGCTACGTCAACCCGCCCGTGATGTCTCGCCCATCCATTGGACTGATTACATATGTGATTCAGAGCGTGGTCACGCTGGAGGCGTTCCCATAGCGTTTCGATGCGGCGTCTCGTTCCCTTCGGGGAACCATGGTTACATACGTAACCTGGAGACGTTATGTCTCTTTTAGCAGACGCTTTTATCCAAAGCGACAAGTAGGAGAGCATTTAACACACACTAGATCCCCGCAATGTGATGAGGTTCTTAACGGGTTCTATTGTCGCGTCGCATGATCGCATCATTCGCATCCAGTGTAGATGCTACGTTACAGTAAGTTAAATCATAACATGGAAACTTGATCGCGTGATTCGTGTCATCGCGACATAACACTTACTTACAGTGTGTGTTTAAAAAAAAGAACGTAATCGTCCTCCTGCTTTTTTTCTGGGATGCATTTTACCCCAGACCGCCAAAGAGCAAAGAAGTGAATGAACGAAAAAAATTGCGAGAGCAGCAGGAGATTTGAAGCTCATGGCAGACGCGCCCAAGAGATAATTCGCCTTGTGATTGGCTTAATGTTGGTTAACTCAAATCTTAGTAACAAATCAGAGAACACAGGCGGAAATATTGGCGGTGGGTCAAAAAAGTGCGGGGGACAGAATCTGTTGCGGTACGCCCCTGCAGTGGGGTAATACCGCACATCTTAGTATGATGTGAACAGAATATGAACAGTAAAAAAAAATTAAAATAAAAAAATAAAACTAGGAGAAAAACTAATTAAAGGAATAACTATATATGCTACATTTTTGAGAAAAATTTACTTTCTATACATACACCAACTTTTGCAATTAACTTATTTATTATTTTTATTAACTGACAACCACAAACAAGCAAAACTCTACTGAATTCTTTGCACTCTCCGAGTGTTTTGTTGCACAAAGTTTTTGACTGCAGCTTTAATGTCGATGTTGCGAGCGCGGGCATTCTCAATACTTAGAGCTAAACTGGGCAGTCTTCTTTCCTGTAACATTGTGCTCCAGGGAAATGTCTTGATCACTTTCAATTTCGAGAACAAATGATTAATTGCATGACAAAATCTGGTGACAAGTAGTCAGTGAACCACTAAAGCGTTTGCCATTGAAACAGACCATTGTCAGAGAAGCAGCGGACCAGGGAACAAAAAATATATATTTCACTTAAATCATTAACAGATTAACAAAACGAAAGGGGGAAAAAATTGTGCCGAGTTTCTATTCATTGTGACGCGATCCAAAGTTCACGTAAAGAACTTTCTCTATTTTGCAAAAGTTTCAGTTTTCTTTTCTTTTCATTGTTTCTTTCTTTATTATTATTAATATTATTATTATTATGCCAAGGCTTTACAGTGATGAATGATGTCTTGCTTGTATGACCAACCAGCGTTGGTATATGACTAAATTACAATTAACAGTTAGAAAAACAATGCAGTGATCACGCTGGCACCTCACGCGCGCACACACAACATTTTTGCTACCTTGACATTGCAGCCTGTTCATTATCAAAATAAAATACAGAAAGAAACATATAAAAGTTACAATTCTCAATTGAAATAGTCCGTTGTTGCGTTCAGCGTACTCTCAGCCTCAGACATCATGCCCACGGAACGTTGGCTAAACGTCTGATGCATATGGCACACAAAAGTGGAAACACTTCAGGAGTTTCGAAGTCGTCATCGGATTGGTTGAATTATACAGGATTTCCGGGAGACGAGTGTGTAGCATTCTAACATTCCGCATGGACACAAAGATGCCGTGACGCCAAACCCCCTCACGAAAGAAGAAAGCCGTCGTGTTTACAACTGTGACGACGAGCGCTTATCAGGATCAACTAAACGCTGGATTTTCAAAAGTATGTGAAATATTTAAAGTTCATGGCACAGAATCTTTAAAATACGTCCAAGAGTTTTACACACCAGTCTGTTATTGTGGCGACATTTCCACACCCCGAAATGTGATGCTGAAACGAAACGAACTGTGATTGGTTGTTTGACATGTCGGTCAAACTGCCTTATGGGCGGGCCTTGGCCAATGAAAGCTTACTATCGTCCTGTCGACCTCCCAGACACCTCTGGACTCTGGAGAACATCTATCCCCAATCCAGAGCACAGCCAGACCCAGAGCCCAGCCCACAATCTCCCCGCTGCACGGAGCGCTCCAATAACGGAGAGCCCGAGCCCGTCGCGACCGACGAGCCATCGCCAAGGAGTACGACAGAGCTGAGGATCGCCATGGAGCCAGAGCCTCTCGGATCGTCAGACCAGGTGCGAGAGCCGGCTACAACGCCTGCCGCGAGGGAGAAAGCCGCGGACAGTGAGAGCGCGGAGAGGAGCTCCGCCCCCTGCACCGTGGCCGAGGGCGAGCTAATTACAGATCTGGGACTGTGCAACTCCGAAGGAGAGAGGGCTCCGATTTCCACGTCCAGCCCAGAGAGGGCTCCCGTTCCTGAGTTAAGCCCTGAAAGCCCGGAGTGTCACAAATGCCCGCCCTCCTGCCCGCTCCTGCCTCCTCCTCTGCTGTCATCTGGCAGCCCCTCTGCTCACCCTCAGCCCACCATCGATACGAGCTCTGCGGGTCTGCCATCCTCCATCACCACCGTGGCTGGAGAATCCCTTGCCTCCGCTTCCAGCCTCTAAGCCCCGGACTCCGCCTCAGCCCGTCGACCCAACGGCTCCACCATGGCTCCTAGCTCCCTCCTCTCCGCCGTGGTCCATCAGTCCACTGGCTCCGCCAGGCTCCCTCGTCCCTCCTGCTCCGCCTTGGTCTCTCGTCAACCATGTGTCACCTTGGGACTCCACTCCTCCGGCTGCGCCTCTGTCCCTCCGGTTCTGTCAGGCTCCTCCATCCTGTTGGCTCCCCCTTGGTCCTCTGTCGCTCCGACTCCACTGCAGTCTTTCGGATCCCCACCTCCACGTCGGTCACCGGGGCCATTAGTTCCGCCTCGGCCCTCTGGATCCTCCTCATCACCCTGGCCCATCGGCTCTCCGTCTCCACCTCGGACTCCTCCACCGCCATTGGTCGGCCCCCTGGAGTCATCAGCCCTTCCTCCACCATGGCTCCTCCCTCCGTCGGCTCCACCGTGAGTCGACATTTCGGCTGTGGCCTGGGTCCCACCTGGCACTGCCTGCTCCAAGTCCCTCCTGTCTCCTCCCTGGCTCCTCCCTCCTTCATCACCTCCCTGGTCTCTGTCTGCCGGCCCCCTCCCGGGCATCCGTCCTCCTCCTGAGCCTCCTCCCAAGTTCCCACCCATCCCTCCTTCTGTTGTTTTTACGGCACAGGACGTGCCTTCCGGGAGGGGGGAGTAATGTCACGCCCATGGACTGTTTGTGTGTGTTTATCCTCTGCATGTGCTCCGTGACCCAGTTTCTCCTTCTCGTTGATGGTTCATTTGATTCAGGTGTGTCTTGTTGTTTAGTTCTAATTACCGCAAGTATTTAAGTCCCAGCCTTTACATTCTGTCTTTGTTGGGTCTACTTGTTGGATTACGTGTGTTTACCCATGTTCCTGTTGTGGATTTACCCCTGTGATTCTCTAATTAAATACAGTTTGTTATCCACATCTCCATCGTTCCTTCCAGCAGCGAATCATGACAGTGATATGCTTGAACTGTTTTATATATAGATTTTATTTTAGGCAAGTCGTGATGATTTGAGAAGGCTAAATTGATCAAACATATAGGCTATGATCAATTCACCGTCTGCCACTGGCCACTTGGTTACTTAAAAACATTAAAAAAAACTAAATGAAATACAATCACATTTCCATTATATACAAAACTGAACTATTTTAATAGTTGAAACAGTAGTATAAACTTTTTTGGGGTTAGGGGAAAAAAGACTAGGGCCTATATTTGAGGCCCGTGCAGGGCTCTAATCCACTTCATCCAACACTGTTTTGTTCTCTGTGGTTAAAACGTGTGACACATTCGTTCTGCTCTCACTCATCATCTGATTAAAAACTTAGATGAACAACAACACCTGACATATCACATTGTGTCATTTTATTTAACAAAAACTAGGCCAAAATGGAAAAGCCATAAGTGACAAACTAAGGACACCCTATGATTCAGTTGCTTGCAGACAGAGCTGCTGATTACATGTAATCTGGATGATGTAATCAGATAAAAAAAATTAAGAACTAATTAAATTACATTTTTAAATACTCCTAATCACTTTTTTATTGATTACACAATTACATATTATTCACACAATAGCAATAAATGATTCATAATGTATTGATTCTCCCTAATTCCTCTTTTATCTTTTAAATGTTCCTTTCAAAAATGGCCTACTGTTTACATACATTCAAAGTCTTCCAGTTCTGTGGACATTCACAAAAAGACCAGTCACTAGTCAGGTGGCTACACAGCATTTGACCACTGGATTTACAAAAATAATTTCAGGTTTAAGAAGTGTTTCAACATTGCATCAATTACTGATTAACACATTAATTTTTATTGGAATTATCACTCAGTAGGTTATTTAACCATTGTGTTAGGAAGGCTTTTGTCTTTCAAACATTAAAGAACACAAATTCACATTATTTCCTATTTACATGTAACGCAGGCATTCCCAAACTTTTGTCATCTAAACCTCTTTCACCTAATATATTTACTTCTACCACTCAGATTTTAAAATAAACATTTTAATAACTAAGTATCACATTTGCATGTTCACGGTTCTCTGATGTTGATTAATGGTCACGTGACATGCAAGTAAACAAATAAAATAGTTTTTATTAAGTGCTTTATTTTTACTGATGTTATTTTAAAATGATTTATTTTAATTGTAAATTTTTTGATTTCATTAATAATTATCTTTTCATTAAACTCACGAACCCCAGTTTGGGAAACCTTGGTGTAATGTAACATTTTATACACTTCATGTTGTTAATTACAATGAATGGAATATATTTTAGGTCAAAAGTAATCTAAAAGTAATCAAGAAGTAGTCTGATTATATTACCTAAAATGTGTAATGTAATGGATTATCATTAACTACTATTACTAACTATTACTACTTTTGTCATGTAATTTGCAATCAGTAACGGATTACAATTTGTAAGTAATCTACCCAGCTCTGCTTGTAGATCCACGTTTAGTAGCAATAACTTGAAGTAATCATTTTCTGTATGTCTTTATCAGTCTCTCACATCGTTCTGGAGGAATTCTGGCCCACTCTTCTTTACAACGTTGCTCCAGTTTATTGAGGTTTGTGGACAGCATTTCAATCAGGACGAGGTCTGGACTTTGACTGGGATATTGCAACACCTTGATTCTTTTCTTTTTCAGCCGTGAGGTATTTGTGCTGATATGCTCTTTTGGCTTTCACCAATGTGGCGCTGTGCATTATGGCCAAACATCTCCACTTTGGTCTCATCTGCTCAAAGGTTATTGTTCTTATGGTTTGTTCAGGTGCAACACTGCAAACCTAAGCTATCCTGTCATGTTCTTTTTAGAGAGAAGAGTCTTTCTTCTGGCAACCCTTCCAAACATGCCATACTTGTTTTTCTAATTGTACTGTCACAAACTTTATCATTTAACATGTTAACTGATGCCTGTAGAGTCTGAGGTGTAGTTCTTGGGCTGTCTGTAATTTCTCAGAGTATTGTACAGTCTGATCATGGGGTGAATTTCCTGGGACGTCCACTCCTGGGAATACTGCTGTCTGTCTTGAATGTCTTCCACTTGTGAATAATCTTCCTCACTGTGGAATGATGGACTTCAAATTGTTTGCAAATGGCCATGGTCATCATGGATTGATGGCATCAACAACTGCTTCTCTAAGATTATTGCTGATGTCTTTCCTCTTTGGCATTGTGTTAACACACACCTGAAGGCTCAGACCAGCAAACTGCTTTCATAGAGCTTCTAAAAAAAATTAAATAAATAAATGAAATTAATTCATTAAAAAATAAATAAATACATCCATATATATATATAGAGAGAGAGAGAGAGAGATATACATATACATATAGATATATAGATATATATACACATACATAAATAAAAGCACAACATCTTCATTCTTATCATAATGTATTTCTTTCAATTAGAGTGGGAAAGTACCAGCAATCACATACTGTTGACCTGCTGAAGAGCTGCTGAAGTCTGTGATGTGATCGGGGGGGTGTTTCTACAACCAGTGGGTGGGACTTTGTTCCTTGACAGTGACATCACTGTTAGTGTTGAGTAACTAAAGGTTGAAGTGGACATGTAGAGAGAGGAAGAGAAGAAACATAAACACAAAGAAAGTTAATTGTGCCTTCAGGATCACAGATTTACCTGCCAAGAGAAGATAGGTAAGCATGAGAATGACATGTGTAATGCAGATGTGTAGGTTTATTATTAGATCCATTATCAAGAAAACAACAATAATCCAGTGCAGGATTTTATCTGTGCTGTAATATCTGATAATGCACAGCTAAGCTTGCTGATGCATGATGGGGTTTTGTGTTGAAGCACGATTCATTGTCTTAGTATTTAATTTAGTCATTTTTGCTTAATAAAACAACATTACAATAATTATCTCAATTCCCTTTTCCTTGTGCACAGCTCTGTCAAACAGATGTATGCATTTATATATTAATTATAACAACTAATGTATGCCTGATGATAGGTTTATGTTAGGTTTATATTGGTAACAAGAGATCAACATGTGGAATTATTTTAATTGTGCATACAGGTGCATCTCAATAAATTAGAATGTCATGGAAAAGTTCATTTATTTCAGTAATTCAACTCAAATTGTGAAACTCGTGTATTAAATAAATTCAATGCACACAGACTGAAGTAGTTTAAGTCTTTGGTTCTTTTAATTGTGATGATTTTGGCTCACATTTAACAAAAACCCACCAATTCACTATCTCAACAAATTAGAATACTTCATAACACCAATAAAAAAAAACATTTTTAGGGTTGCCTTAAATGTATCAAACGTAAAGACATTTTTAATTATACAATATATTTATAATTCAAATAAATGCTGTTCATTGAACACAAGCCCTACTCTACACTGCCCAAAAAACTCGCTTTAAATATAAAAAATTTAAAATATAAAAACTCTTTAAATATAAAAAACATACTTAATCTGTGAGTCAGAACAGCCGGCATTGTAGTCTACTCTACCAGGATCAGTAAACAGTCCTCCATAAAATGTACTGCACACATTTGAATATTTGGGTTGAAGTGTTCTGGAACAGTGTTGTAAACACAACTTAACCACTGATTTCTAGTCGTGTCCATTTTTGGAAAGCCAAACAAAGTAGTTTCGCTTTCACAACGAA
>NW_015505686.1:800982-808653 GCF_001515645.1 Sinocyclocheilus grahami
AGGCATGACGAAGCAGATATCGTCCTCTTTTGGAAGACCAAACAAAGTAGTTTCGCTTTCACAACGAAACACACAGCGCCTTCACGACATGGCGGTGGCAACAACAATACTACTGCAAGAATAAAAGTTACACCTTCTCTCTTTGCGTGAACATTTGGGCGGCACTATGCAAATCTTCCTACATAGTGACATAGATATGTGGGGGCGTGTTAGAACGAGCCGTTTTAGGGGGGGCGCGGCTGACTCTTAACTTTTATAAAGAAAATCTCTTTGGACTTGAGACTTTAGTCTTTGCAACTTTACAGATCTTCTTTATGCACCAAGAGCTTGTAACACTCCAAAGAGAAAGGAAAAATTGAAATCGCATCATATGACCCCTTTAAAACAAGCAAGCAAACCCAGCCCAGATGAGGAAAAGTAATGCAAAAGTATAATGTAACGCATTACTTTCCATAAAAAGTAACACAATTAGTTACTTTTTTAGGAAGTAATGCAATATTAAAGTGCATTACTTTTAAAAGTAACTTTCCCCAACACTGAACCTCAAACAATACATAAACTATATTCTGGAACTCACCCTACACATTTGGCTATATCTCGGCCTCCCCTGTTGCTTCCAGCATTCCCAAATATGCTGGTCCCAAGTACGGTACTCCCAGCGCCCTCTAGTCCAGCACTCCCAATCTAGTGGTCCCATTGCTCTCAAGTCTGGTGGTCGCAACTCGAGTCTGGTCCCAACACCCCTCTAGTCCAGTGGTCTCAGTGCTCCCAAGCCCGGCGTTCCCGAGTCACTCCTGAGTCACCCGAATAACAGCCTGGTGGTCCCTAGCCTGACAGTCTCTCCTTAAGTAGTACCTGATAGTGATGTCCGATTCTTGAATGAATCGTTCTTTTGAACCAGTTCTCAGGAAGTAACCTGGTCAAGATGGTTTACAAAATAGAAGTGAATCAAACTGTAGTTCCAGGTTGAAAATGCAAGACGCACAGCTGAAGTATGATGTCCGACCAAATGAGCTGGTTCAACCATCTGTCGAAGTTTGCAGAGCATTACCATGACGACTTAACAATACTATGCAAGCCTGAAGCATGCACTGGAAATATGCTTATTATGACTACTGTTATTAAGTAACATTTTATGAAAACCTTTTCTGTTAAGAGATGTAAATATATTTTACTGTAGTTTATTGTGCGTGCAGATTACTTCAAGTTAAGCTAAATCAAGGAATCTATCAAATTAGTTTATTCTTTCTATTTACAGTACTTTAGAATGTAGAACATATCCATGTTTGTGTGGCAATGCCTGTAATGTTTGCTGTAGGTGTTTTTATGAAACTTATCCAAGATGTAGGCTAATCAATATTGGTCCATTGTATCCGACATGAAGGATCAGCGAATGAAACTATGACCACAAACATAATTAACCCTCAATCTGTCCTTGGGGTCAATATGACCCCAATCAACTTTTACTTAGTTAAAAAAAAAATGGTTCCCCTCATCTCAGTGGAATAAGAGTTTGTGAATTTTCTACATTTTCTATCTATATTCGCATAAAAAAAACTGGGGTTGATTCGGTTGTTCTGAAGGTATGTAAAAAAATTTTTTACTAATCTGGTATTTGGGGTCAATATGACCCCACATTGAAATGAATGGGAAATGCGAAAAAAATCTATACATTTTTTTTTATTTTTTTTGTCAAAAAAAAAATCTATAAATCTGGCATAAATCTGAAAATGTGTGTGTGGTTTTTATTTACATTTAAGTAAAATAAAATTGTTTTTATTTTACTTTTTAGATTTAAAAAAAAATATGACTATTTTATGGAGAAAAAAAACAAGTTTTAGTGACAACTTGTGTGGCATTTCTGCTAATTTATGTGGCATTATTGCAAATTCGGGCACTTCAAAATACCTCAAACAACAAAAACAAATTATAACCTTTAAGAAAAATACAGTTTTTAATGTATTTTTTTATAATGTTTCAGTATATATTTACAAAATATATATCAGAAAAGTTGTGAGAGTAGCAGTTAGCCACTTCCAGAAAAATGAATGGATCTCTATGGGCCTCTGCTGGATATATATGGTCATTACACTTTTTTTTTCAAAAACTGTAATTTCTATAAGTTTTTCTCTAACCAGCAGATGGCAGAATTCTACACCTAACACCTAGATCAATATCCAGAAACAACTTAAATCAAATTTAGATCATCATTTAAGTTATTTTTCATGAAAATGTAATATTTAACATGCAAACTAATGGTGTAGTTGAGGATTTTTGTGGTAAATAGGTGCAAAAGTACTTCATATCTCCCAAAACACAGCTCTAATGTATAGATGAGAAGTAAACAAACAACAAAAAAGATATATATATTTTGTATGATTAAAAATTTATATATTTTTTACAATTACTCTATCCATTTTGGGGTCATACTGACCCCAAATACCATTAGTGTAAACAGGAAATGAGAACCATATGAGGGTTAACTTAAGTAGGCTAAATTAAGGGCAATAATCAGCAATATGCATTCACACAAATAACTTTATTTGAATGTTTCACTGATATAACATGACAATGAGTTAGAAAGGAAATACATTGCGTGATAAAAACCCAGTTTTGCAGATATTAATCTGACTATGCATGACTACTCCCTTACAATCTGCCCCTCTGCCAACAATTTATATTTTTAATATCTAATAAACTAGTTTCTTGCATTTAAACAAGTCTTTTGGAACAAACATTATTATCACAAAGTGTCAATCATCCAGTTGTTTTTAAGGAAAATAGTAAATACTACATTGGTAAATAATGCTAGAATTATTCTATTACTGATCTAAACTTTTGAATAGTAGTGAATATTTATTTTTATTATGTATATTTATTTAAAAAAATATTGAAACCAAAATGTTGCATTGTCTAGAGTACAGATAAAGAGGACCTCCACTAAGGCAAGCACAGTCCATTCCAGTTTAGCAGAGGGCAGTGGCAGGAGCAGGAGCTCAGCACAGGTCAGCAGCGACAAGATCTCAGAAGAGGGCAAATGTAGTGATAACAGCTTTGTATGGGTCTGTACCAACAGCAGCTCAGCACAGATCAGCCCCAACGAAAGCGAAGAGCAGAACAGCCACAGCTCAGAACAGCAAATCCCCACCAACAGCTTTGAACAGCTCAGCACCAACAAAAGCACAGAGCAAGTCAGCAGCTTCTCCAAGGAATCATTTAAGTTATTTTTCATGAAAATGTAATATTTAACATGCAAACTAATGGTGTAGTTGAGGATTTTTGTGGTAAATAGGTGCAAAAGTACTTCATATCTCCCAAAACACAGCTCTAATGTATAGATGAGAAGTAAACAAACAACAAAAAAAGATATATATTTTGTATGATTAAAAATGTATATATTTTTTACAATTACTCTATCCATTTTGGGGTCATACTGGCCCCAAATACCATTAGTGTAAACAGGAAATGAGAACCATATGAGGGTTAACTTAAGTAGGCTAAATTAAGGGCAATAATCAGCAATATGCATTCACACAAATAACTTTATTTGAATGTTTCACTGATATAACATGACAATGAGTTAGAAAGGAAATACATTGCGTGATAAAAACCCAGTTTTGCAGATATTAATCTGACTATGCATGAGCAATTTATATTTTTAATATCTAATAAACTAGTTTCTTACATTTAAACAAGTCTTTTGGAACAAACATTATTATCACAAAGTGTCAATCATCCAGTTGTTTTTAAGGAAAATAGTAAATACTACATTGGTAAATAATGCTAGAATTATTCTGTTGGACGTACACTACCGTTCAAAAGTAATTTCTGTTCACCAAGCCTGCATTGATTTGATCCAAAATACAGTAAAAACAGTAATATCATGATATATTATTGCAATTTAAAATAATAATAATACAATAATAAACAATTTTCAGCATCATTACTCCAGTCTTCAGTGTCACATGATCCTTCTGAAATCATTCTAATATGCTGATTTTGTGCTCAAGAAACATTTCTGATTATTATCAATGTTGAAAACAGTTGTGTACAATTTTTATTTCAGGATTCTGTGATGAATAGAAAGTTCAAAAGAACAACATTTATCTTTTATCATTTAACATTTTTATTTTGTACTCAACTGTTTTCAACATTGATAATAATAAGAAATGTTTGAGCAGCAAATCAGCATATTAGAATGATTTCTGAAGGATCATGATGTGAAAATAGAAAAAAAATAGAAAACAGCTGTTTCACATTCTCATGAAAAATCTTACTGATCTAAACTTTTGAACAGTAGTGAATATTTATTTTTATTATGTATATTTATTTAAAAAATATATTGAAACCAAAATGTTGCATTGTCTAGAGTACAGATAAAGAGGATGAAAATAGAAAAAAAATAGAAAACAGCTGTTTCACATTCTCACAATATTACTGTTTTTACTTTAAAAAAATTGTTAAATATAAATATATATATAAACGAAAGCGAAGAGCAGGTCAGCCACAGCTCAGAACAGCAAATCCCCACCAACAGCTTTGAACAGCTCAGCACCAACAAAAGCACAGAGCAAGTCAGCAGCTTCTCCAAGGAAGCTGATACCTGGAGAAATCAGTTAGAAGTATGGAAGGAACAATACTCCCCATGGCTGTACATCAATGAAAACAAAATTGGATGTATTGCATGTAGAAATGTAAAACAAATGTGTACAAACAAAAAAGGTGTTCAAGTGGCAGAGGAGTGAGCTTTAGGGAGGGTCCAAGCAATGAATGTACGTGCCATGAGGAAAAATATATACAAACACCGGGACAGTCAGGCTCATCAGAGGGCTCTAGAAATTGAAGCCCAGAAAGAAAAAGAGATCATCCCCGCACTAACAGAGAAGGTAAACGATGCTCTTGTCAGAGAAACAGCCACCAGTCTAAGAACAGCCTACTTTGTGGCAAAAGAAAGATTAGCATTCAGTAAAATGAGCAGACTCATTATGCTACAAGAGGTCAGTGGAGGAAAAATGGGCCCTTCACACCAATCAGATCATACTTGTATCGCCATGATTGAACACATTGCCACTAAAATGAAAAAGTCAATGATATCTGCATTGAAGTCCAATGATTCTTTTGTGAGACAGTTATTTCTTGATTTTCCTAGAATACTCACTCAGTGACTTCAAAGTTTTATGTTTATTCCTACCTGCAGTGAGAAAGAAAAAGAGACTGAGTTTATACCTATTCTGAGTATGCATTTCTGTTTGAGTTTCATTCCCCATTTGAGACTTCCGTTATTCCTGCTTCTGAAGAAATTTGATGCTTATCAGTGATACTTACCTGTCCTGAGTTCTGTTATCATCCAATGAGATGATACTAGCCAGTGAATACTTACCTGTCTTGAGTTTTGGTTTATGTCTTCACCCACTGGTTCCTGAAATTACCTTGAGAGCTGTTATGGATAAATGAGTTGACTTTTGAGAATCTCCTGGACATGCCTATGTTAAACTTATTAACTATTATAATTACTATATCCTGTTTGCCCAGTTGTCTTGCACTCTTTGAATAATACCTATTCTCATCTCTATAGTATCATTACAGCCTGATAGCATTTTTCCATTCTTTTCCTACTGTTTAAGTAATAAAAATGTTCTTAAACAGGTCCATTTGAAGTTACTGACTGCTCCTTTATCACTGCTTTCTGAGACATTATGAAATAATTATTCCTGTGCCACTGCTGAATCTGAATACCATTCAGTGAGTCTGAAAGCCATCTGAATATTTTCTACTGTTTTTGAGAAATTTCAATGTATTTTGATGTCACATGCTTTTACGGCTCTTCAAGTGCCTTATATGTAGTCCCCTGGTATATTTGCCATAGTTGCCCTTTTGGGTCTGCTGCTTTGTCACCCTCTAAATCTAGTATTACTTGGAGTAAGCCATTTAAAAGAAGAATAGTAGCTTATCTCTCTGTTATGCAACATTGGACGGATTATTCTTTATCAACACAAAAGCCTGTTCTTTTATGTAAGCCTGTTTTTAATAAATAGTATATAGTTATGCATATTATGATCAAATATATTGTGTATTTTGTATAAATTGTATATTGAGACTAACCCCCACCCCCACCTAAAAAAAAGTCTTATGGTGGGGACCCCCCATAAGACTTGATTCAATTTGAGCACTGCTTCACAAGATATTAATTGATGGACTGGAGTGGTGTGGATTATTGTGATGTTTTTATCAGCTGTTTGGACTCTCATTCTGACGGCACCCATTCACTGCAGAGGATCCATTGGTGAGCAAGTGATGGAATGCTAAATTTCTCCAAATTTGTTCCCGTGAAGAAACAAACTCATCTACATCTTGGATGGTCTGAGGGTGAGCACAAATTTTGCCAAGTTTTCATTTGAACTTTTATCATGTTTATCTAGTGTAAAAAAAATCTCCATAGTCATTTTGAAACTCGTGCAAATTACTTCTTTCTGAAAATGCTTTTAATGTAACTATAAATTTATATATGATCTAATTAATACTTCTTTTCATTTTCAAAATATTAATGTCACTGCTCTGTAATGCAACTCAAAAAAATACAAATTCCAGTTGTTACTCATAATGTCAGTTGTTTTGTAGAACATAAAAATACCAAAGGGACTTTTATGAAAAAGAAGTTCTTCCTCAGATTGAAGGTCATGCATGGAGAGGGTCACCACCAGGCACGTGCACAGGTAGGGCTCAACCTGTGCAGAGCACATGCCCTTTTTGCCCTTACACTCCGAAGTGCCCTTTTTTTGGTGATGGTGTTTTTGTTTTTTCTTCAATAAATCAATGATATTGGTCACCCTTTACATCTGTCTGTCTGCTTTACAAATATTTAGCTAATGAAATGTATTAAAAAGAGCTTGTGACTAAATCTTGTTGGATCCGCTCAAACTGTCAGTAAACCTCATAACCCACCCCCTCTATCTTGACTGAATGAACTGAAGTTTCACAGAAGCTGAACTAGGTCTGCAAGGGTAAATAAAGATCTTGTTGTTTGAATAAGTACAGCGTTTTCTTTACGCAAGAAACACTATGTCTATAAAGGCTCATAATTTATGTATTTGAAACTGAGCGCCGCGCCCATATAGCTACAACAAACACCTGGTGATGAAAACATAACGCCGCCGTTTTAATGACGGACAAAATGCACATTTGCACACATTCACTGGTCAAAAACCCCATTTGAGTTTGACACAAAGCGACTGAGTGATCCTCGTCACCTAGGTCACTTAGATGTAACCACTTTGTTAAATCAAAATAAGACTTGAAATGGTCTGAAAACATGATCCATGGGAGTTTTTAGTCAGTAAATCAGCTTGTTGAAATTTAAAGTAAATTTCTGTGTCTGTGACCAATATTTACTGAGCTTTGATGACTGATGAACCGAATAATTCAAAAATAGTTAAAAGTTAACTATTAAAAAGAATAGCTGAACATAAGTTCACAAATAAAATATTTTGTTTAAATTGTTACTGCCTTGAGTTATTATTTTGGAATAAATGTAAAATGCTTAAAAACTTGATGAGATTCATACTTGGCTTTAATAAACAGAATATTTATTACATTGTTAATGTAGAAATATAAAATAGAATTGTATTGGTTGTTGTTGTTTTCTGGTAGTGTAAGTAATGTTTATTTAACCAA
>NW_015505686.1:808698-820875 GCF_001515645.1 Sinocyclocheilus grahami
AGCCCTTTTTCAGTTTCAGCGCATGCCCCTCAAAAGGTCTGTGCACGGCCCTGGTCACCACACCAACCAAACAGTGAGTTTATTTACATTTACAATGAAGCGACTTATTGCATTCAAAGGTTATGTTCTGTCAGATCATACATTTGCTGGGAATTGAACCCATGAGCTTGTTGGGTTTCCTTCAGAAATCACTCTAATATGCTGATTTGCTGCTCAAGAAACATTTCAGATTATTATCAATGTTGAAAACAGTTGTGCTGCTTCATATTTTTGAAGAAAATGATTTTTCAGGATTCTCTGATGAAAGTTCAAAAGAACAGCATTTATTTCAATCAGAAATCTATGTATAACATTATAAGTGCCTTTAATGGCACTTTTGATCAATTTAATGCATCCTTGCTGAATCATTGTATTGAAATGGGACCCTGGGACACATGTGCATAGAATAAGTTACCGAAATATCATGTGGCACCAAACTGCAACTAAAACGGAGTTTCATTGAGTTGTATAGGAAGAATGTGACACCACACACATTACATAACATTAGGGCTGGGCAAAAAATCAAATGCGATTTTCATGCCAATCTTTTCATGAGAAAATATAAAAGAAAGCATTTACTGAGGTTTGTGCTTGAAACAAGTGAATAAAAATCAGCCAGTAAAACAAAACAAAAAGAGACAACATGCTTTTGTTAAATAAAAGTTGTGAAATGCATCCCCTCTTAATTGCTGTGCAATAAAAATTAAGCCTTAATGCTGCAGTCCATAACTTTTTTTGGTTAAAAATGATCCAAAACCAATATTTGAGCAAATACATAACCAGACAGTGTTCAAAACTATCGTGTTACTTTAGCCCAATTCACAATGGTTAGCTTATAATAATGTTTTCTAATTTGAGTGGTACGGGTAGGTTTTTGCGGCAAATTCGAGCATGCCGCTGCGTCATTACGTCACGTCTATAAACATAAAGAAGTGTCCCGGCTACTAGGCTATCGCATGTGAGGATCCTACAGGTGGCAGATTTGTAGCCTTTTCTCACAGCAGCTAGAATAATTAAATGTATCAATTTGATGGCGGATTGTAATCCAGAAAGGATTATGTGTTTATGAAACGCATGTTGAAACACAATGAAATTAAATTATATTCTCGTTTTAAATGTGCTTCTGATTACAGATAGCCTGGGATTACACAAGATTTGTATTTTAAAAATAACCCGTTCGAAGGGAGCATAATTTGCTTTTTGGGTAAAATAATGTCTTAATATGAAATTCGAATGGTATTACAATTAGAGATTAGACTGTCCAGAAATTGAAATCTACACACTATACTCATCACGCAATGCTGATGCTGTTAACATTAATAATTTGAGAATAAAGTATAACAATAATAATAATAATTTGCATGGTTTGATGTGATATGAACTAACCGATCTGTAGATTTAATCACCATTGGTAGCGAGATTTATTGTAATGCTTTTTTTCCTCAGTTGGTCAGAACAAACGTGGCAGACTTGTTACTTACTTGCTCAGATGACAATATACGGTGAAAATTCTTATTTGGGTCATATATTCCAAGGTGTAGGCTAGAATCTGTGATTGCGAAGTACAGTAAATATCCACACCGGCGCGGTGACTGACTGCCACACATACTCCTCAAAACATTAGATGCATCCATGCTGGAGCCGTGCCAGCTCACAACCCATGCAAGGAAGATAATTCCGCACACAGCTGCAATTGCAGGTATTCAAACAGAGATGGCAACAAAGAGGTAAAATTTACGGACTGCAGCTTTAATATGATTTTTTAAACTTCTCAAAGTCAACACACTAAAATCATTTATTTTTTTATTATTCTATTTAATTTCATAAAGGTTATGCTTTTTTTTTTATAATCTTGATATTAATACTGATATTTATATAAATTTTCATTTAATTTTGTTTTTGTGGCAGGAATAAATTTAGCAAATTAAACATTATTTTAAAAATATTATTGATGTTGATATTGATAGTATTATTATTTTATTTATTTATTTGTAGGAACTGAGTCATGCAGACACCAATGTTTGAATCAACAGATGATTTGATCTGAAGAATGAAGAATTATTCAGACACTTTATGACCCCAGTCCAGGTCATGTGACACCATCTGGACTGAGAATGACAAACTTCCTCCACAGTTTAATTAACTTCAAACAAAAAAAACGCTTTTAACTCAATTTATGTTTTAGCAAATTTATGTTGTTTTAAACCAAGAACAAATGGTCAAAAGCACAGCGTGACTCAAAGAAATTCATGAGCTAAACAACTGGTGATTCTTCCCCACTCAAGAAAAGTGATAACACAGAACTTGCCTTAAAGGACAAATCCTCTCTAAAACCCAGAAACTCACTAAATATTAAAATGCATCAGATCATACTCAAAATGATGATAAAGGACTTATAATCAAATGTAATTTCACTGCATAACTCTATATCATGTCTGAAACCCATATATGTGAACATTAGGCTTTGATCATGCATTACGCATTAAATTATTACCAACTATTGAATGGTTTATTGCAAATTTATCTTGTTTGGTATGTGTGAGTGAATCTGATAATAAACATAAGTTTTAGGATTCTGATACCTTTTAAACAACGAAATGTTAAGATGTATAGCCAATAAACATTTCTGCATGAGTGTTTGCATTATCAAGTGTTGTGGTGACGCTAAAAGGTTCCCATGGCGTGTATTGTACAATTATCTCAAGCCTTGTCTGTGTATCGTAACATTAGTCTCCTTAGCTGTTAGGTCTCCGAGGTGAAGTTTACAGAGACAAAGTGCACTTAGAAAGTGCACTTTAAGTGAACTCATTTTTTATTGAGAGGTTTACTGTTGAGAAACACACTCAAGATACTGATCTTACTTTGTCCTTGTTGGCTTGTAGAGTGTGTATAACCTTAAACCGGGTTCTGTTGAGTAATACAAGAAGAGAAACAAGGGTCAAAACAATTCAAGATATAATTGACAACACAATATATGTTCATGGGTCAAAGACATTAAGATGTCCGCATCAAAATAAATTTACAAAACTGATTTTATGTCCATAGAAAGCACATTAAATGCAAGTAAAGTGTCTACTTTTAAGGTTTCAAATAAGTTTTTGGAGAATAAAACGTCAAAGTTTGGTTGAAATAATGTTACATTGTCATTCAGTGTAACACAATCATGTAAAAATTCAAACAACATGCTTAATCTGACGTGTTCATATTAAAATATATAAAATAATAAGGGAGCATATTAAATTTGATTGTGTTTTAAATGAGTAAAAAAATTCTTACTGACAAATGGGCAAAACCTAGGATAGTGGCAAATTTTAAAAATGTAAAATTACAACTAATTAGTATTTGGGGTGAAAGTAATTAGTCTTTTAGGCCCCGTTTCATAGACAGGGCTTAGCCTAAACCAGGATTAGGCCATAGTTCAATTAGGACATTTAAGTAATTTTTATAAATGTGCCTTAGAAAAAAACATTACTGGTGTGCATCTTGAGACAAAACAAAGGCACCGATATATTTTAAGATCAGTCAGTGCAAGTTCAGACTTACATTTTAGTCAAGGACTAGGCTTCAGCCTTGTCAGTGAAACCGGGGGTATATGTCATAAATTGATTTTTGTTGGGGGGGGGACAACAACAATTTAAAGCAGTATTACACTTATTGTTTTTATGCTTAAACCCTTTTTCGTCTTTTGACCCTCATACATTATTCAAAATATGAAATCACGAAACCAATGTCCCAATCATATTTCCCCTCAAAATCAAAAGACATACATTATAGAAAATTAAGCATATTTTAGTACCATGATTATTTGATTCTGTTTTTTTTTTCTGACATGTTGGTGTTCTATCTTTGACTTGGATGTTATAAGTTGAACTGAGTAAATACAGCTGGATAAAACAAAGGCTGTGATTATTAGCAAAATGTGATTATTGTAAAGGGGGGTGATTTTCTACACCCACTATATATATAAATATACACACACACTATGTTCCAAATTGTTATGTAAGTGACATAAGTAGGATTTCAGTAAAAATAAAAATTCAGATTTTCTTTGTTTGTTTTATTTATCTTATCTTTTTACTGATATCAATCTCAGACAAGTTTGGTAAATAGTTTGCCAGATCTTCTTAGGTAAATGGAAAGGTAGTTCCGCATTATTAAGCAAGTCACATTTCTCGTGCCATATTTCTGAAGATGGAAAGCATGATACAGTCCGACGTCTTGCAAAAGGCGCGATACGTATTCTGCTGAGGTGAAACTCAGTGCAGTCCTGTATCGTGATACGTATCATATCATGGCTAGGGCTGTGTATCACCAGCAAAGTCACGATACGATACGTATCACGGTATAAATGAACGCTTGATGAATTACACTTTTCTGAGAATAGAATATTGAAGTGGAGATGGCTAAACTGCAAGCTTCCGTTTCATAGACAGGGCTTAGCCTAAACCAGGATTAGGCCATAGTTCAATTAGGACATTTAAGTAATTTTTATAAATGTGCCTTAGAAAAAAACATTACTGGTGTGCATCTTGAGACAAAACAAAGGCACCGATATATTTTAAGATCAGTCAGTGCAAGTTCAGACTTACATTTTAGTCAAGGACTAGGCTTCAGCCTTGTCAGTGAAACCGGGGGTATATGTCATAAATTGATTTTTGTTGGGGGGGGGACAACAACAATTTAAAGCAGTATTACACTTATTGTTTTTATGCTTAAACCCTTTTTCGTCTTTTGACCCTCATACATTATTCAAAATATGAAATCACGAAACCAATGTCCCAATCATATTTCCCCTCAAAATCAAAAGACATACATTATAGAAAATTAAGCATATTTTAGTACCATGATTATTTGATTCTGTTTTTTTTTTCTGACATGTTGGTGTTCTATCTTTGACTTGGATGTTATAAGTTGAACTGAGTAAATACAGCTGGATAAAACAAAGGCTGTGATTATTAGCAAAATGTGATTATTGTAAAGGGGGGTGATTTTCTACACCCACTATATATATAAATATACACACACACTATGTTCCAAATTGTTATGTAAGTGACATAAGTAGGATTTCAGTAAAAATAAAAATTCAGATTTTCTTTGTTTGTTTTATTTATCTTATCTTTTTACTGATATCAATCTCAGACAAGTTTGGTAAATAGTTTGCCAGATCTTCTTAGGTAAATGGAAAGGTAGTTCCGCATTATTAAGCAAGTCACATTTCTCGTGCCATATTTCTGAAGATGGAAAGCATGATACAGTCCGACGTCTTGCAAAAGGCGCGATACGTATTCTGCTGAGGTGAAACTCAGTGCAGTCCTGTATCGTGATACGTATCATATCATGGCTAGGGCTGTGTATCACCAGCAAAGTCACGATACGATACGTATCACGGTATAAATGAACGCTTGATGAATTACACTTTTCTGAGAATAGAATATTGAAGTGGAGATGGCTAAACTGCAAGCTTACCGGTGTTTCAGAAAGCAAGCACGTTTATCCACAGTGGAGAGATTCGAGAGAACATGCATGCTAGGGATGGGCGTATCGATCCAAAGTATCGATATATCGATACTGACGCGAGTATCGAAAGTATCGATACTCAAACAAAAAATATCGATACTAAATTGTGTTTTATTTACCAGTGATTTTGTTTATTTAACAAAAAAAATAATTCGTACAATATGCATTGAATTGGACGAATAACCTTTGTTAGCGAGTAATTGTGTAGGATAGAACTATTTTCCTGCTCATCTGGACACGCAAATGTTGCAAGACAGAACCAATCCATCACACAGAGCGTTCACTCACTTCTGACAGTGCATTCAAACAGGGCTGCTTTTCCCAAAAGTATCATAAGAAAGCATTAAAGCTTTTGGTAACGGCAGCCCTGAACAATGCTTATCAGAGGACAGAAGGACAGAAGGAGTTATTTCACAATAAACAAACTGAAATTGTAGCCTACATAGTTCATGTGCAATTACAGTTATTTAAATTGAACGGTGAAAGATAATATTGATCATGTTCTATTCTGTAATGTTAATAGAAATCATACACTAGTAACATACACTATAAAAAGGTTGCATTTTATGCATGCAACAGCCAGTCACTGGCAGTCCCTTATGAAAATTAACCATGGTTTTACTAAAGTGACCGTAGTTCAACTGTAGTATTTGTAGATTTGAATCATGTGTAAACAAAAAACATATTTGAACCATGTGTAAACAAAAATATAACCTAGTAAGTTACAATTAAGGCGTATTGAATGTTAAAATGCGTTTTAAACAAAGTTAAGTGCTTATCATTACCCATTTTACTCTTAGTAATTCAATAATTTAATACATTTCATAATTTAAAAGTTTAGTTCAGAAGTATCGAATCGGTATCGACGATACTGCCTTGAAAAATATCGGTATCGTATCGAAAACAAAATAAGTGGTATCGCCCATCCCTAATGCATGCACATGGTTGCCAGGTTGACAAAGATAAGTAGCCCACTTAGGAGATATTTCTGTATTGCGCAAGTGGGAAGCTCTGTGTCGGGGATTATGTCTCTTTATATCAGGCAACCCAGTTGTGTTCCTCTGCGGCCAGATTAAACCTTGTTGTAGCCTATATATTATGCTCTATTCATTATTTTTTTTAGAAACCTCGAAACCTTTTCTACTCAATTTGAAACGTTGTTTTTGTACGTTATTCAAGTTAAGCGTGGTCCACTGCTGCACACGTGCCACAATATTGATACAGGGCCAGCTGTATCGATCTCTGTGAAGATACATCGTCATATCGATGTATCGAACACAGCACTAATGAAAACAACTAATATTTTGTGAGAAATTAATTGAGATTATCGAACCGTCAAAAGATTTGTGAGTGAATAAGAACACAGAATAACTCGATCAGATAAAGGTTTATTACAGAAAGTTTCTGTCAAACAAATTGTATTAAAAGTACAACTTTTAATATTAAAAGGGCATCTATAAAAAGGCCACTGTTGCGCAGAAAATCCGTATTTGAAGCTGCTGGTTTCTCTGGAGTCTCAAGAACCTCTTCATGCAGACTGGCAGTTGTGCATAAAGCTGCATTTCAGCCAGCCCTAACCAAAGCTCATAGAGAGAAACCTAGTGGGTGTAGACAGTGGAGGCTCGTGGGTATTAAAATAGAGGAGGCACACTAATTGTATTGGTCTGGGATCCCTGCCTTATTATTATTATAATTTGCTTAACCACTTTAAAATGGCTTTTTGGTTGCTTTTAGTCAGAAAACGTAAAGAAAACGACATGCATACAGCAAGATAATATAATTTCCCTTACCTGGCCTATCACTTGAAGCAAATATCCATCCCTTCTTAAAAGTATCTGTTAAAAGAGAGCTGGGTGTTGCGCCATTTAATTAAGCCGACTGCTGTAACGTTAGCCTATATCCAGCTTAGGCTGTTTTCCCTAAATTTGTACATATACTGTTTGAATGACAGCTTGGTAAATCTGTTGGCGATCAAATATTCAATTTCGCTACTCATCATAAGTACTTGGTACATTATCAGCGCAGCGGCAGATGTTCAAACTAAACTAATATCACGTAATTTACGTCTCTTTGATGATTGGTTGATATCAGAAGAGAGGCTAGCCTCCCTTGCAAGGGTTGTTTTCGCAACACTCCTCAACGCTGAAAGTGAACACTCGATGCTGATTGGCTAATTTTTATTAACAAGTCGATAAACAAGTTGTGAAAATTAAACTTTTTGTCTTACCTAATGTAAGAAGCCTTCTCCCTTGTACCTGACTGTGATGCACACAATCCTCCTTGCCCAGAAAGTTCCATCCGTGTTATTCCTCTCTTGCCAATTGAAATGCGTAATCCACTCATTATTCCAGTTTCAAAAGTCCACTTGCTGTCACGGTGACTGATGACAAATGCGACTTTGCAGTTTTGCATTTTTTGTATCTCGAGTCAACTTGCATAATAATTTAGACTGTTTGCCCATTTGGATTATAATAACGATTGCTCGTCCAGTGCCATGGCCGCTGACGTTAGCTTTACTTATTTGCTATCATCTCTGTGCTCTCTGAGCCGAGTCTGAGCAAAACTTTTAGATATAACAAAGTGACGTGACATGTGGCCAAGTGGTGACCCTTACTCGGAATTAGTGCTCTGCATTTATCCCATCCAAAGTGCACACACACAGCAGTGAACACACACACACCGTGAACACACACCCGGAGCAGTGGACGGTTCATTCATAATATTATTTAATAAATAATCAATAATAACTCACATCACTCATGAAGGTATCCATTATCACCGTGCGTGTGCATTAACTCCGCCCACCCTGCTTCTGATGACGTCGCTCGTGTTTTTTTTGTTTTTTTTTCACCTTATTTCAAATTACCAACTCACACTTTTCTCATCCTAATTTTACAAGTTGAAAGTTACAAAACAACACGCACAGCACTGACTGACTCTGATAACGGCCGGGTGTTCTCCGAGTCCGATCGACTCGGGTATTACACACAATGTTAAACAGACCCGGGACCCGAAGTAATAGATTGGGACCCGACCCGGACCCGGCTGACCATTTCAAATATAGCCCCGAACCCGTACGGATCCCGGGTCAGGTCCCGGGTCCTCGGGTCTCGGGTCCTCCGTGTAGACCTCTACTTCTGTGCCCGTCTCTGATCCTCTAACCGAGACGGGCCAGGACCCTTGGGTCATTCGGGCTCAGACCTGAACCTTCGTGGAATGAATTTGAAGGCCGCTGAGTGCACCTTCGCCTCCCCGAACTTCTCGATCACCATCTCAACGGAGGTACCAAAAAGTTCGGAAGGCGAAACCGGAGCATCGAGAAGAAAGCCCCTCTCTTCCCGATATCTGCCAGGTTCACCCACAGATGTCTCTCTGTCACTACCATAACCACAATGGACCTGCCCATAGCAGAGGTGGCCTGCTTAGTAGCACGGAAAGCGGGATCTGTGTTGCGGCGCAACTCAGCTACCTCATCAGGAGAAAGGCCCTCGCCTTTATCCAGGTCTTTCAGCAGGTCAGCCTGATATGCCTGGAGCACCGCCATCGTGTGCAACGAAGCAACAGCCTGACCTGCTGCTACGTATTCCCTACCATTCAAGCGAGATGTAATCTGAAGGGACTTAGATGGCAAGGAGGGAGTTTTAAGAGAAGACGTCTCACCCGTAGAGAGATAGCTGGCCAGCGTCTCTTCTACAGGGGGCATCTTTTCATAGCCGTTTTCACGTATCGGCTCGGGGGTGGGATAATTCGTATGCTGGAATCGATGGATGCGTGAGGAAAACGGCCTCTTCCATTCCTTCTCGATATCTGTATGGAGATCAGGAAGAAAAGGAAGGCTCACCTGAGCTGGAGAGTTATGGCCAGAAAGATAACGCTCATCGAGACGACCTCGCAACATCACTTTCTTTGCCCGCTTCCACGGCAAGTCAAGCCTCACTGTGGCGCGATCCATAACTTCCAAAAGCTCATCATACACAGGGCAGGAGGATTGGGAAGGCTCAGCCTCAGCTTATTGGCCCTCCTCAGACATTTCCTGCTCTTCCTGGGCTGAACCCAGCAGAGCACTGGCCCCTGGATCAGACGATGTTAATGAAATAACATCATCCTCCAGTGGCTCACTCTCGTCCACAGCTGACGAGCGCGAGAGGGAAAGCCCTCCTCTTTAAACTCATCGGCCAGATCCACCTGCGCTCCCCACGAGCTCATTCTCCTCCGTGCCACAGCAGCTGCGTTTTTCATTGAAAAACGCTCGCAGTGCACGCAGATTGCCCCCTCGAGGACATTGCATGCGTGCTCTTCGCCCAAACAAACAATGCATAGATCGTGTGTGTCATCGGGTGTCAAATAATGGATGATGTGTTCTCCCGGCGCCTATTTATACTATAGTTGCACCGGTAGTGACGTCACGGCCAACGTGTTGTTGGAGTTTTTTCAATGTATGCTTCAGACACTGGTCGTGACGAGGCGTTCCCCATAGCGACCCCTTGAGGACGCAGTTCGAAGTTCCCTTGAAAGGGAACTCCCTGTTTAAACATTAAAGCACACTAGTGTGATAAACAGTGCAAATTATCATCAGTTTTTATTTAATATTGTGAAAATTATTCATAAATAATGCTTTTTTCACTCAAAAAATGAGGTGCCTACTCTCAGATAAACGAGGACTACGATTAATCAGATGCTAATATAAATACAAAACCAATCCTAAATGAAAGAAAAGAAGCTGACAAAAAGATTGAATCCACTATTTGGTGATAATATACCATAATGAGTGATTTATAAGCAATTTTTTGAGGACAGGTCATTTTTGCCCTGGAACATCACAAGTGGTATAGGGTTTTGAACACAACACAAGGGTTATTAAAAGAACTGACTCCTATTCAGTGTGAATATGAATGGAACTGGCCACAACTGACAAAAATGTACTGCACTGAAATTCAAAGAGATTCATAAAATGTGGCAGAACTTGTTTTTTTGTGTTGAATCGCAAGAATGGTTTCTAAAGGATCGCGTGACACTGACGAATGGAGTTGTAAGGGAAACAGGTAAATTTAGCTCAAAGGCAATCATCTAAGATTTTAAAGGGAATTTGGACAGAATCACAGTTTTACGGCTGATCACTGAGACGGCCAGCGATTCATTGAACGAGCCGTATGACATCAATTCTGCAATGGATATTTATATCCAAAATATAGTGAAAACACTATTAATTAGTACAGTAACAAGATCGGCAGTTTAAGACATTAACTTGTGAGCACAAAACACGAGATACTTCTCTTTTCAATATAAATGAGGCTTTATTGGATAAATCTAAGACATAAACTAATCTAACACATGAACACACGCATTCACACAAGTTGCAGAAAGAGTGAAAGTGAGGAAATAATTAGTTTAAGAGAATGAAAATGTTTACAGCAATATGTGCAATTGCATAGATCTGAACAACCATCAATCACTTAATTAACCCTCGCATTGAGTTCCTCAATGAGGTTAAAATTTATAATAAATGCACCTGTTCAGCTAGGATCTGGAGGTACTTGCGTTCCTGTGTCCGGGGTTCCCTTTGTTGTAGTCCTTGCAGAACAGGGGGTTTCCCGCTTTTCTGATTGGCTGGAAGTTCAGTCTTGGGGAAGCCAGTGGTTGGGCGTTGGCTGACGACGCAGAGTTGTGGTCTGAAGTTGAAGTTTAGACGGCACTCTTTCGGAGACGAGGCGTTGGGCAAAACTTAACTCAGAACACACAAAATTCTCAACGGAAAATAGAATAAACTAAAGAAATAGAAGTAAAGTTTGACGAGACTAGGTGGCATTTCTCCTCATGGTTTTGGAGGAGCTGGCGTGTAAGCCAGAGCACGCTCAAAAAGCTAAAGAAGCGTGATTAAAAAGCATAGCTCAAAGCTATGACTAAAAGAAGAGAGTGAAACAAAGAGCGAGCAAAGAAGGGGGTTGAAGAAGAGAGCCAAGAGAAAGATTTGATGGTGTCCTGAGTATTTAAACTGGGCTTTTGGACACCTCCCAAATGGTGTTTTGACCAATTAGATGTCGTCTTTGCTCGGGGTGTTAAATATTTCTCCTCCCAATTCATAAATCAAAATGTTACCTCATCAGGCACATGGTCCGAGTTTTAACACTCTTGCAGAGTATACTTTTGGACATGATTTCGATAACAAGAATATGATACATTTGACAAAGTATTGATTGGAAGAAACGTTTCAAGCATGAAGATTCAAACACACACATACTAAACATGAATAGGAACCCTTAAGCTATTCAATAGTTATCAAAAAGACATACACAATACATGATTAAAGCATAATAGTTAAACGTGTGGGTTACATACATAATATGGAGTTATGCATAGAAATTATTAGTTGCTCATAAGTCCTTTTAGCGTCATAGCGTCATTTACTGTATATACATGGAAAGGTAGTTTCTGTAGCATTCTGTGGACATAAGGATACGTTCTGTGAAGACCAGAAGACCAGAAATGTCTGTAAGGAATCTCAGTCTGTTCTTTGTTTCAGAGGTGGGGGAAAAGTAAATCCGAAGAGCTCATGATCGTGATTACTATCACTGGTTTACATGTGCATCTCTTTGACCATTAATCTTGTTTACTTGCCCCCAA
>NW_015505686.1:822539-867550 GCF_001515645.1 Sinocyclocheilus grahami
GTTTCAAGCATGAAGATTCAAACACACACATACTAAACATGAATAGGAACCCTTAAGCTATTCAATAGTTATCAAAAAGACATACACAATACATGATTAAAGCATAATAGTTAAACGTGTGGGTTACATACATAATATGGAGTTATGCATAGAAATTATTAGTTGCTCATAAGTCCTTTTAGCGTCATTTAGGTGCATACTGTATATACATGGAAAGGTAGTTTCTGTAGCATTCTGTGGACATAAGGATACGTTCTGTGAAGACCAGAGAGGTTAAAATGTCTGTAAGGAATCTCAGTCTGTTCTTTGTTTCAGAGGTGGGGGAAAAGTAAATCCGAAGAGCTCATGATCGTGATTACTATCACTGGTTTACATGTGCATCTCTTTGACCATTAATCTTGTTTACTTGCCCCAAAATTGACAATCTCCTTGCAATTGTCAATAAGTGTTCTTTTGTTTAAATGCTGTGAGCTACTCAAAGCTGCTAGTTGGTTCAGGCTTGCGGTGCAAGGATCTGATTTACGAACATCCTGTGTCTTGGGCCCCTGTGGAATTCGGCTCCTCGTGTTTCAACCATGTTTTGACCAAATCTTAGATTGTCTGATTCGGTCTGATATCCTACAGAGTAATTGCCCCATGAAATAAACATCTTAACATAATTTGAAAGCATTCTCAATTAAATTTTGAATGGCACACATTCCAGCTTATTGTACATTTTAACTGCAGGACTGAAGTGGACTGAAGTACTAAATAATAAACACACACTAAGCCGGTACCTGCCACCACTTAAAGATGCTGTTATTGAGAGAGAGCACTGGTGGGACATCTTTTCTGAAACTTTCAGCAAACCACTTGACGTCACTCGCAGCCAAACAGCGCTCCATACAGGCACAGGGTTCGCCATGAAAGAGACGTTCCACCATGCTATTGTTCACCAAATCTTTAAAATGTCCATAAGGAACTTTATGTATGGTCACAGTAAAGATGGTGGTGCTTAACAGAACCATGAAGATGACCTTTATGCTTTTACACCACCGCATTTTGATTGATTATGGACCTTGACTCTCTGATGTTGGGCTGGTTTAGACTGAGGTCGAGGAGATTCCTCTAGTCTAGCACCTTATCATGAGATCAGCTGCAAGAACCTGAGCATTAAATGACAATGAAGAACAATAATTAATGAAAAGCCTTTATTTATAGGAATAAAGGTTTAGAGAGAGAGAGAGAGAGAGTAGTAAGTGTAAGCGTTACTCTGTCATATTTGTAATTCCACCTTCTACAAAGGCTTTAGTGGCACTGTTTTTGGTGTGGACCTATTAAGGCTTGAACTGCTCTGCTCACAGCCACTAGAATATGGAAATAACTGTTCCTGTACCTGCTGATCACACTGTAAAAAAAAAAAAAAGTAATGATCTTCCTCTTTATTTTTGTCTTGTTTTCCAATGCAAATGTCTAAAGATTCTTAATAAAGATAGCCTACATTTACTAGACACAAAATGACAAGTCTTGATCAAAATGAAGCGAGTTTATGATGAAAACAAGAACAAATATCTGCCCATGGAGTCAGAACAATCTACTTAATTCGACTGAAAGATCAGCTCTTGTTTTAAGCATAAACTCAATTTTGTCCAGTTTCTCAGAAAACAAGAATAGCATATCTTAATTTTCCTTCACAAGCGAATGTATCTTGATTTAAGAATGTTTAAATATTTGAATTGAATGGAAAACAAACAAAAATACTCAGGAAGATATACATTTTTATCAATGAATGCAACAATTAAAGCTAAATTAGGAATGTTCATTTCTGTTATTTTTCCTAACCAGCGCTCAAAACCCGATAATAAATTAACAAAACGAAAGAAAAATCTACGGAGCCCCTAATGGGACATGGTGGTGGAAAATATTTGGGGTGGGAGGAAAAAACATTTGAAAAATATTTGAGCACGTGATGATGATTTCCTGCTGATTACAGAAGCCGTGGGAACGGAGCGAGGCCGGTGGAGTTAATGATATTGAGCGACACCTGCGCCACTGACCGGTCTCGTGTCCCACGGAGGAGCTCTGCAAGGATAAAAGGAGGAGTAACGACAGTGAAGGACAAGAGATGACCAGGCTTGGACTATTTATGTTGTTTTGGTTCTGTTTGTGTGTGGCAGTTGTCCATGAGGGGCTGTTTTCAGTTTTGTGTTTGTTTATTAAAGTTTTGTGTTTAAATGTTTGCCGGTTCCCTCCTCCTTCTTCCTGATCTACGAACTTTGTTACATTGGTGCCGAAACCCGGGAGGAAGGAGGGACACTCTGTCAGAGAGCCCTCACTGCTGAGGGGGATTGCGGTGCTGAGGAGATCGGGCAGCAGGAAGAAACGGAGACCGCCGGTGGCTGCCCGAGGCAGTGGTGCTGGAACGATGGAAGACAAGGTGGGTCGGAGAGCTCGTTGCGCTGCTGCGCTCCTGGGTCGAGGAGTGGTGGTTGCCGTCCGAGAGGGAGCTGAGGAGTCGGTGCCGTTCGCCTGGAGGCTGGAGCCTGCTGCCGTCCACCATGTTTGGAGAGGAGCAGGGAACGGGGGACTCACTGCTGGCTGCCCTCGACCGGAGGAGCCATCGCCGTCCGCCAGGAGGTCGGAGGGGCATCGGACCATCCACCAAAGATGTCCAGTACCATCGCATGGCACCGAGAGTGAGAGCCTCTCAGCTGGTCGAGGACCAGGCGGCAGTGTGTCCGGGAACCGGACCGAGAATTTTTTTTCTTTCCCCTCTCTCGCCTCATCCTTCCGTCTCCTTTTCTCTCGCCTCGTCAGTCCTTACCAATGTTGGGCAGTAATGCATTACTTAGTAACGTGTTACTGTAATTTGATTACTTTTTTAGTAACGAAGTAATTTAATGCATTTTTTAAATAGTCTGTTCTTTGTTTCAGAGGTGGGGGAAAAGTAAATCCGAAGAGCTCATGATCGTGATTACTATCACTGGTTTACATGTGCATCTCTTTGACCATTAATCTTGTTTACTTGCCCCAAAATTGACAATCTCCTTGCAATTGTCAATAAGTGTTCTTTTGTTTAAATGCTGTGAGCTACTCAAAGCTGCTAGTTGGTTCAGGCTTGCGGTGCAAGGATCTGATTTACGAACATCCTGTGTCTTGGGCCCCTGTGGAATTCGGCTCCTCGTGTTTCAACCATGTTTTGACCAAATCTTAGATTGTCTGATTCGGTCTGATATCCTACAGAGTAATTGCCCCATGAAATAAACATCTTAACATAATTTGAAAGCATTCTCAATTAAATTTTGAATGGCACACATTCCAGCTTATTGTACATTTTAACTGCAGGACTGAAGTGGACTGAAGTACTAAATAATAAACACACACTAAGCCGGTACCTGCCACCACTTAAAGATGCTGTTATTGAGAGAGAGCACTGGTGGGACATCTTTTCTGAAACTTTCAGCAAACCACTTGACGTCACTCGCAGCCAAACAGCGCTCCATACAGGCACAGGGTTCGCCATGAAAGAGACGTTCCACCATGCTATTGTTCACCAAATCTTTAAAATGTCCATAAGGAACTTTATGTATGGTCACAGTAAAGATGGTGGTGCTTAACAGAACCATGAAGATGACCTTTATGCTTTTACACCACCGCATTTTGATTGATTATGGACCTTGACTCTCTGATGTTGGGCTGGTTTAGACTGAGGTCGAGGAGATTCCTCTAGTCTAGCACCTTATCATGAGATCAGCTGCAAGAACCTGAGCATTAAATGACAATGAAGAACAATAATTAATGAAAAGCCTTTATTTATAGGAATAAAGGTTTAGAGAGAGAGAGAGAGAGAGTAGTAAGTGTAAGCGTTACTCTGTCATATTTGTAATTCCACCTTCTACAAAGGCTTTAGTGGCACTGTTTTTGGTGTGGACCTATTAAGGCTTGAACTGCTCTGCTCACAGCCACTAGAATATGGAAATAACTGTTCCTGTACCTGCTGATCACACTGTAAAAAAAAAAAAAAGTAATGATCTTCCTCTTTATTTTTGTCTTGTTTTCCAATGCAAATGTCTAAAGATTCTTAATAAAGATAGCCTACATTTACTAGACACAAAATGACAAGTCTTGATCAAAATGAAGCGAGTTTATGATGAAAACAAGAACAAATATCTGCCCATGGAGTCAGAACAATCTACTTAATTCGACTGAAAGATCAGCTCTTGTTTTAAGCATAAACTCAATTTTGTCCAGTTTCTCAGAAAACAAGAATAGCATATCTTAATTTTCCTTCACAAGCGAATGTATCTTGATTTAAGAATGTTTAAATATTTGAATTGAATGGAAAACAAACAAAAATACTCAGGAAGATATACATTTTTATCAATGAATGCAACAATTAAAGCTAAATTAGGAATGTTCATTTCTGTTATTTTTCCTAACCAGCGCTCAAAACCCGATAATAAATTAACAAAACGAAAGAAAAATCTACGGAGCCCCTAATGGGACATGGTGGTGGAAAATATTTGGGGTGGGAGGAAAAAACATTTGAAAAATATTTGAGCACGTGATGATGATTTCCTGCTGATTACAGAAGCCGTGGGAACGGAGCGAGGCCGGTGGAGTTAATGATATTGAGCGACACCTGCGCCACTGACCGGTCTCGTGTCCCACGGAGGAGCTCTGCAAGGATAAAAGGAGGAGTAACGACAGTGAAGGACAAGAGATGACCAGGCTTGGACTATTTATGTTGTTTTGGTTCTGTTTGTGTGTGGCAGTTGTCCATGAGGGGCTGTTTTCAGTTTTGTGTTTGTTTATTAAAGTTTTGTGTTTAAATGTTTGCCGGTTCCCTCCTCCTTCTTCCTGATCTACGAACTTTGTTACATTGGTGCCGAAACCCGGGAGGAAGGAGGGACACTCTGTCAGAGAGCCCTCACTGCTGAGGGGGATTGCGGTGCTGAGGAGATCGGGCAGCAGGAAGAAACGGAGACCGCCGGTGGCTGCCCGAGGCAGTGGTGCTGGAACGATGGAAGACAAGGTGGGTCGGAGAGCTCGTTGCGCTGCTGCGCTCCTGGGTCGAGGAGTGGTGGTTGCCGTCCGAGAGGGAGCTGAGGAGTCGGTGCCGTTCGCCTGGAGGCTGGAGCCTGCTGCCGTCCACCATGTTTGGAGAGGAGCAGGGAACGGGGGACTCACTGCTGGCTGCCCTCGACCGGAGGAGCCATCGCCGTCCGCCAGGAGGTCGGAGGGGCATCGGACCATCCACCAAAGATGTCCAGTACCATCGCATGGCACCGAGAGTGAGAGCCTCTCAGCTGGTCGAGGACCAGGCGGCAGTGTGTCCGGGAACCGGACCGAGAATTTTTTTTCTTTCCCCTCTCTCGCCTCATCCTTCCGTCTCCTTTTCTCTCGCCTCGTCAGTCCTTACCAATGTTGGGCAGTAATGCATTACTTAGTAACGTGTTACTGTAATTTGATTACTTTTTTAGTAACGAAGTAATTTAATGCATTTTTTAAATAGTAATTAGAGGAGTATAGTTACAAGCCGAGGTCTCTATACGTTACTGCAGCATTACATTACCGACAGAATGCAGTGTTTTATAATCTAGAGATTGTAAAGAGGATGTAGCACACGCACTGTCGAGTCAAGTGCCAGTGGATTAGAGACCTGCTCCCACAAGACCCAACGCAACAGAGTGCGGCGCGGGACAAGATGGGCGAGTGCTGGTGCGGGCGGGAAGACACCCGTGTGTGCGCGGGATGCGGGAAGATGATTCACGGGACTCCCGCAAAATAGAAATATCTAAACATAAAATATCTAAAACAAATAAATTGTTATTCATCTATTGCACAAAAGCAACATGAACTAATATAAAATATAAATGATTAACAGGTGCAAGCGTATGCAGAGTTTTAGGCTATAACACGTGTTTGCAGCGTTGAGCAATGCAGTGCTGAAATTTGCGTGCTCATGAATCCTCTCATTTTAACACACGAATTGTAGACATTATGAAAGATTCATTATGCATATATTTATTGTGTTATAACAGAGATTTGTGAGATTGCGATGAACTGAGATGCCTTTTAGAGATTATAAATGCAGCGCTCTTTGCTGTCATTCTGCCAAACCATGCACGCAGCAGCCGCTAGCTTTAGTTAAAAATACCAGTGTTCTGTGAATGTTGATGCTTTAATAAATATTTATCGGGAGCGTGTATGCTGGGATTTCATCAATTTAATGGAGAAAAAAGTAACGTAACTAATTACTAATTACTTTTGAAATAAAGTAATCAGAACAGTAACATGATTATTTTTAAAGGAGTAATCAGTAATCAGTAATTTGATTACATTTTCAGAGTAACTTGCCCAACACTGGTCCTTACCCCCAGGTACGCCGCAGCCAACGTGATCGGCTCCCCCAGAGAGGGGAGAGGGGGGAGTAGAGCACAGCCTGCGAGAGGCGATGGGGGTATGTGACGAGTGAGGCGGGGCCGAGAGCCGTGGGAACGGAGCAAGGCCGGTGGAGTTAATGATAATGAGCGACACCTGCGCCACTCACCGGTCTTGAGTCCCACAGAGGAGTAACGACAGTAAAGGACGAGAGAGGACCAGGCCTGGATTTTATTTTGTGTTTTGTGTGCGGCAGTAGTCCGTGAGGGGCTCCCACTTTACTTTTGTGTTTGTTTATTTTTTGTTATTAAATGGTTTAAATGTTCGCCGGTTCCCGCCTTCTTCTTCCCGATCTACGAACATTGTTACAGCCCACATTAAGCGTTTTCTCTAACGGTTTTCTATGGGGGAGAAAAATCTTAATGTGTATTAATGCGGTGCGTTCATATTCAGGGCTATTCTGCATTATTAATAGTAATATTAATAATAAGGTTATTAATATTAAGTGTTGTTATTATTATTAATAGTAATTATTAATAACCAATGTCACTGTTTTAGTAGGCTACATTAAAGGGTTACTCCAGCCCAAAATTAAAATTTTGTCATTAATCACTTACCCCATGTCGTTCCAAACCCGTAAAAGCTTCGTTCGTCTTCGGAAGACAATATTTTTACGGGTTTGGAATGACAATGATAATGAGCGACACCTGCGCCACTCACCGGTCTTGAGTCCCACAGAGGAGTAACGACAGTAAAGGACGAGAGAGGACCAGGCCTGGATTTTATTTTGTGTTTTGTGTGCGGCAGTAGTCCGTGAGGGGCTCCCACTTTACTTTTGTGTTTGTTTATTTTTTGTTATTAAATGGTTTAAATGTTCGCCGGTTCCCGCCTTCTTCTTCCCGATCTACGAACATTGTTACAGCCCACATTAAGCGTTTTCTCTAACGGTTTTCTATGGGGGAGAAAAATCTTAATGTGTATTAATGCGGTGCGTTCATATTCAGGGCTATTCTGCATTATTAATAGTAATATTAATAATAAGGTTATTAATATTAAGTGTTGTTATTATTATTAATAGTAATTATTAATAACCAATGTCACTGTTTTAGTAGGCTACATTAAAGGGTTACTCCAGCCCAAAATTAAAATTTTGTCATTAATCACTTACCCCATGTCGTTCCAAACCCGTAAAAGCTTCGTTCGTCTTCGGAAGACAATATTTTTACGGGTTTGGAATGACATGGGGGTAAGTGATAATGACAAAATTTCCATTTTGGGGTGGAGTAACCCTTTAAGTGTTTTAGAATGTCCCAAAACCGTGCAGCACTGACTGTATTTCTTTATACTTGAGTCCAAGTTCAAAATAAAACTGAACCGCTCCATTGTGAACGTACAAAGCTTTATGAACCACTGCAAGCTGTAAATTAAACAAAGTGTTTTTCTGAACTCAACTGGTTTTAAAGAACGCAAATATCTTTGCGAGAGAGAGAATGCAAAAGATTGCGAGCCAATGCAAAGTTTCTTGGGGGAACGAGAACAACTTGTCCCTTTAGGGGCTCCGTAGTAACACACGCGCACAGAAACTTGTTGTCAGCGTTGCCCTGCGACTTTATCAATAAAACAGTTTCACAACTGGAAAGCTAGTAGTGTGCTGGTAACGTCGCCGTTCTTGACGCTGCTGCTGAACATGGTTGAGAGCTGCACAGACTCGGGTAACTCAATACACGCTCTCTCTCTCTGCAATAACTGCATCATCTATGGCTCAAGCCTCCGTTACTAGCTCTAAAATAACGTTTTGGAATTGCCAAAGGAGGCTTGAAATGAGATGTGCAAAAAATTTGTCCTACAAAACCTGACAAAATGTCTTGAAAACTGGAACATAAAACGTTTGTCCAATGTCCTACCCAGTGGCGTGCACAGACCTCTGGAGGGACAGGGGAGTAGTGGTGCTACGAGGGCACAATCGCGGTCCGGGGGCACTTAGATCGAACCAAAAGGGCATGCGTCGCAGGCTGAGGGTGTTTTAGGCCAGGTATACACTGCGATTTTCGTCAGATTTTGTGCCAAATTCTGACTAGTGCGACTCTTTGGCTATGTTCACACTGTGAGCCTTAGTGCTGAATTCCGATTTTTGCTCAGATCCGATTTTTTTGTATAGCTGTGGCCAATATCAGATTTCCAGTGTGAACAGATCATGGTTCTGAACTGACCCGCATGCATAAAAGAACAATACGAACAGGGTTTTCACAACATAATCTGCCCAACTGCTTCTCAAAACTAGTCCAAAATTATCCCAATCATGTTCTGGGGGTTATATATCGCATTAGTGGGGTCGCTTTAACCCACAGAGTTGAAAAACAACCCGTGGCAACAATGAAAAAGTATCCCAATTCCGTGGGAAATCTGTGGACTTGGCAACACTTGCGTTGCGCGCTGTCATACGGAAGTAAACACTGAGGACATAAAGTAAGCGATTATGCATTTATTTATTGTGTGATCTGCCGCAGAAGCCAGCGAATTTATGAGCAGGCAATATTTAAAAAAAAGACAAAGATGTGTCAGAAGAGAGTTTTGAAACTTTTATGATATGAGCCCTAATATTTTCCTTGTATATAGAGTTGTCACTGCAATACTTATGAGTTCTGACACGTCACTGTACTCCACTGACTACCTTTCGCAACTGTCTTGATAGCTTTGGGTATATAAAATCTTTGAAGTGACTCCCATGAGTGCATGATCGTGACGAATGTTGATCTAGAGCAGTGATCCTCTAATCTGGCTCGCGAGATCCCCTTTCCTGCAGAGTTTAGCTCCAACCCTAATCAAACAAACCTACCTGTGACATTGATTAGCATACTCGTGTGTGTTTGATTAGGGTTAGAGCTAAACTATGCAGGAAAGTGGATCTTGCGAGCCAGATTTGAGGATCACTGATCTAGAGTGACGTAAAAGTCTCATGAATTCCGATATTACTGTTCAGAGTCTACGGTCACATTGCAAAACGTCTGACCTGTATCGGATTTAGTACCACATATGGAAGTGGCACAAATTGAAAAGATCAGATTCCATGTGGTTTGTCCTGTTCACACTGTCATGAGAAAAACAGATCTGAGTCACATATGAGCAAAAAAAAATCGGATTTGTGCCACATTTGCCTGCAGTGTGAACGTAGCCTTTTTTGAGTCGGGCCGATTTTCAGCTTTGTCATGTGACATTTGGCATGCAGTGTACAGGGGGTAACGAGAGGCGATTAGCCTTTTCTGAGCAACAATGGGATGGTAGGATTAATTTCTGATGTGTCAGAAATTTTGGTTGCCCCTTGTGAGGGTATCGGGCAGAAAAGGTTGCGAGCCAATGCAAAGTTTCTTGGGGGAACGAGAACAACTTGTCCCTTTAGGGGCTCCGTAGTAACACACGCGCACAGAAACTTGTTGTCAGCGTTGCCCCGCGACTTTATCAATAAAACAGTTTCACAACTGGAAAGCTAGTAGTAAAAAAAGGAAAATATATATTTTCCTCCCACCCTGAATTTTTTCCACCAACTTGTCCCTTTAGGGGCTCCGTAGTAACACACGCGCACAGAAACTTGTTGTCAGCGTTGCCCTGCGACTTTATCAATAAAACAGTTTCACAACTGGAAAGCTAGTAGTGTGCTGGTAACGTCGCCGTTCTTGACGCTGCTGCTGAACATGGTTGAGAGCTGCACAGACTCGGGTAACTCAATACACGCTCTCTCTCTCTGCAATAACTGCATCATCTATGGCTCAAGCCTCCGTTACTAGCTCTAAAATAACGTTTTGGAATTGCCAAAGGAGGCTTGAAATGAGATGTGCAAAAAATTTGTCCTACAAAACCTGACAAAATGTCTTGAAAACTGGAACATAAAACGTTTGTCCAATGTCCTACCCAGTGGCGTGCACAGACCTCTGGAGGGACAGGGGAGTAGTGGTGCTACGAGGGCACAATCGCGGTCCGGGGGCACTTAGATCGAACCAAAAGGGCATGCGTCGCAGGCTGAGGGTGTTTTAGGCCAGGTATACACTGCGATTTTCGTCAGATTTTGTGCCAAATTCTGACTAGTGCGACTCTTTGGCTATGTTCACACTGTGAGCCTTAGTGCTGAATTCCGATTTTTGCTCAGATCCGATTTTTTTGTATAGCTGTGGCCAATATCAGATTTCCAGTGTGAACAGATCATGGTTCTGAACTGACCCGCATGCATAAAAGAACAATACGAACAGGGTTTTCACAACATAATCTGCCCAACTGCTTCTCAAAACTAGTCCAAAATTATCCCAATCATGTTCTGGGGGTTATATATCGCATTAGTGGGGTCGCTTTAACCCACAGAGTTGAAAAACAACCCGTGGCAACAATGAAAAAGTATCCCAATTCCGTGGGAAATCTGTGGACTTGGCAACACTTGCGTTGCGCGCTGTCATACGGAAGTAAACACTGAGGACATAAAGTAAGCGATTATGCATTTATTTATTGTGTGATCTGCCGCAGAAGCCAGCGAATTTATGAGCAGGCAATATTTAAAAAAAAGACAAAGATGTGTCAGAAGAGAGTTTTGAAACTTTTATGATATGAGCCCTAATATTTTCCTTGTATATAGAGTTGTCACTGCAATACTTATGAGTTCTGACACGTCACTGTACTCCACTGACTACCTTTCGCAACTGTCTTGATAGCTTTGGGTATATAAAATCTTTGAAGTGACTCCCATGAGTGCATGATCGTGACGAATGTTGATCTAGAGCAGTGATCCTCTAATCTGGCTCGCGAGATCCCCTTTCCTGCAGAGTTTAGCTCCAACCCTAATCAAACAAACCTACCTGTGACATTGATTAGCATACTCATGTGTGTTTGATTAGGGTTAGAGCTAAACTCTGCAGGAAAGTGGATCTTGCGAGCCAGATTTGAGGATCACTGATCTAGAGTGACGTAAAAGTCTCATGAATTCCGATATTACTGTTCAGAGTCTACGGTCACATTGCAAAACGTCTGACCTGTATCGGATTTAGTACCACATATGGAAGTGGCACAAATTGAAAAGATCAGATTCCATGTGGTTTGTCCTGTTCACACTGTCATGAGAAAAACAGATCTGAGTCACATATGAGCAAAAAAAAATCGGATTTGTGCCACATTTGCCTGCAGTGTGAACGTAGCCTTTTTTGAGTCGGGCCGATTTTCAGCTTTGTCATGTGACATTTGGCATGCAGTGTACAGGGGGTAACGAGAGGCGATTAGCCTTTTCTGAGCAACAATGGGATGGTAGGATTAATTTCTGATGTGTCAGAAATTTTGGTTGCCCCTTGTGAGGGTATCGGGCAGATGAGGCAAAGCTACGAACCGATTGCCCTAAACTGCCCTCACTGCATCTGCGTGAAAACGGAAAGGAACCATGTGCTGCATCCCAATGTGCCTATTTATGGGCTATTACACCCTTTAAGTACGTACTCTTTTGGTGATGAAAAAGTACAAACTTTTGAGTCTGTAGTAGAAGAGTAGGCAAGCTTTGGGACATTACTATACAACTGCGTTTTTAACGGACCGCTCTGTCACACGCACCCTGTCACTGTAAACTGGCTGGTCTATCGATCATCTTGTCACAGTAAACATCCTCCACATTTCATTGCCAGCCCTGGATTTTTATGCAGAGAACTCTGCTCATATTTTTGCATGATGATGCATTTAAAAGTTAATGGCCAAACGGATGTTTATAAAAGTTCACATTGTTGTTGCAGATGAAATATAACAGATAACATTAAATAAATATTTTTTTCCAGGTTAAATGTTGATTATTAGTAAAAATTTTTAGTTCTGAACCGAATCCTTTGCTAAAGCGCAATGGATTGTGGGCAATATTACCACACTGGTAATATACACTGCATGGATCCACACTTCAAAAATCTGCCTGAAATAGTAGACCACTTTTGGCATACTCTTTTCAACATATGCTTTAGGGAAGACCCAACTTTATGCATGTTCTGCAAGACCCCCCTATATTTTTTTGGACTGTCTCGATTTTAATGCAAGTAGAAAGCTCTTTTATTAAGTTAGTTAACTTTTTTTAAGATTTTACCTGAAAAGGTTTTAGAATTTTTATCATGTGTTAATTTTAAAAATTCTGTATAATATTATTTGCGGTGTATGTTTGTTTGGTTTTTATTGTATTTATGTGATATGATAATGAACAGTATGTGGAAAGTAATGTGTTTTTTTAACCTTAAACCACATAAACACATTTCATTACACTAAATACACAAAATAATGTTCTTTTTAGCAGCATCATATGACCCCTTTAAATAAAATTATACTACTACTATGCTTCGGGACACTCTTATTCTAATCTCACATACTATTTAGGATGGATATGAACTTTGGGTTGCAGGGATGGCAACATGGCGTGTGATACGGACGGAAGCGATGGAAGCTACACAGTTCCGGGTTGGGGGTCTCGCTTGTTTATTTTGCACGATTGTGAGCAGTAAAAAACGTTGCTGTAATCGTCCGGCCTAACAGGTTCAAGCAAGTTCGAAGACTTAGCAAAATTTCTAAATTAAAAGTAATTTTGATGCATTTCCAAGAATTTGCCATGTGTTTAAAACTAGATTACAAAAATAAATAAATGGCAAATTCTTCTATAAATCATAACTAACAAACCTTAATTTATGTAATGGATACATAGTGTATTCCATGTGTTCAAATTTGTTTAAATTACATTTCAGTTCACATTAATTGTTATTTGTGCTCAAAATTATTCATACCCTTGGTAAATACAATCAAAGGCAGCCCTGAAAATAAGTCCGCATTGTTTATCCATTTGATATTTCATTCAAAAATATCTAACCTTTAATTGAAGTTTAAAAAAAAAAAATTTTAAAGTGAATGTTGGGGGGAATCACATTATGAAATAAATATTTTTTTCTCTAATACACAATGGCCACAGTTATTGGTACCCCTAGAAATTCTTATGATTAAAATATCTCTGAAGTATATTTCCATTCATATTTGCATTTTTTATTACACCAGGGTGATTCGAAACATGAAATTATCCAGCAATGGCTTCCTTTTTCAAAGGAATATAAATATGAGGAACACAAAGGCCAAGTTTCCTTAATCATTGATCACAATGAGTAAAATTAAATAATATATTTCTGATGTGCAGCAAAAGATTGTTGAACTTCACAAAATAGAAAGTGGCTGTAAGAAAAGAGCTAAAGCATTGAAAATTCCCATTTCCATCATCAGGGCAATAATTAAGAGGTTCCAATCAACTAAAGATGTTACAAATCTGCCTGGAAGAGGACTTGTGTCTATTTTTCCTTAATGCACGGTGAGAAAGAGAGTTTGAGTCGCCAAAGACTTCAAGGATCACAGCTGGAGAACTGCAGAAAATAGTTGAATCTCGGGTCAGAAAGCCTTAGAAAAAAATCAAACAGCCCCTACATCCTCAAACGTCGTTTGGGAGGGTTTGAAGAAAAATCTAGGGGAAAAAACACTCTCATCCAAAAACAAACTCCAGCATATTCATTTGCTAGACATGACTGGAACTTCAACTGGCACTGGCTTCTATGGTAAGATGAAAAAAAAACAAAAAAAGAGCTTTTTAACAGGAAACACTCAAGATGGGTTTGGTGCACACATGAGCAAAAAGGTACCCCTTGTGTACAATGAAATATACTGCTGTATCTTTAAAGTTGTGGGCTATTTTTCTGCCAGAGATACTGGATATTTTGTTCAGACAGACAGCAGTGGATTCTATCAAATACTAACAGATAAAATTAAAAACCAACTGCCCATGCTAGAAATCTTATAATGGGCCGTGGTTGGATCTTCCAACAGGACAATAATCCAAAAACAAACATCAAAATCACTGAGCACAAAACAAATATTCTGCCATGGCCATTCCAGTCCCCTGACCTGAACCCTATAGAAAGGGAGAGGTTCTGTATGAAGGAATGGTTTCTTCAGGCATTACAAGAGAAAACTTAGAGCTGTTACCTTGGGAAAAGGAGGTTACTAAAAGTATTAATTGTGGTCAATGTGTATTAGAGAAAAAAATATTTATTTCACAATGAGATTTTCCCTCCATTTTAAATTCTTATTCTCCAATGAAAGGTTAGGTTTTTCTAAATTTTTAAAATAAAAGATCAAGAGGATTAATGATACAGATTTATTTTCACAACCGGCTTTGATCATATTTACCAAGGGTATGAATAATTTTGAGCACAACTGTACGATTTACACATGTTACAAGAGAAAATGAGAAAGAACACAAAAAAGACGAGAGTTGAACAAATGCATTGACCCTGATATGAAGTGACACCATTAGCGCGAGATTCTTAAAGAAGAACCGGTTTTGTTTTTTGATATCCAGAAAAAAAACTTGATGATAAATCAAATCTTCTCCTAACATTCAGTTTTCATGAGCCTTATGTTCTGCAGTTCTTCTAGCACAGTTTCTGAATATAGCCAATGTTTTGTTCCACATTTATAAGTCGCTTTGAATATACAAGCATCGGCAAAATGAATAAAACACGCTGGTTTGATCTGTGTAATCTTCTTATTTTGTATGGAACAGTGCTTGAATGTTAACTTTATGTTACAAGTTATATTATTAATAATGATACTTGTAAAGAAACAAAAGGTAAAACATTAACAAACAAAAGAGGAATTCTTATGTTATAGGCTGAGTTAAGGTTTTATGATCGGACCCAGCTATAACGAGATAGGACTAACTGCAGAACCGCAGAACCATACGTCATGACAGTCTGAGGACAACAGCGCCAGACTAACAGTCTGAGGCCGGAAGTGGGCGGAGCAAGTGTTGCCTTCCGCTACTTCCGTGTTTTGGACCGTTTCAAAGTTTAAAACAACGTTATCATCAAGTATTATATTAAAACGATTGAATTTAAAAGATATATAAGATGCACTTATATATATATATATATGTGTATGTAAAAAAAAAAAAATAGACATACTACTATAAACAATTGTCAGTTTTTTTTATTTATTATACATTTGTTTTTTGTCATAAATGATTAACAATATAAATTTTACAAATCTTTATAAAAAAAACAAAAAAGACAAAGCTTGAGCATTTGCAATTTTTTTATACTCCATTTCAAAACTAACCACGTTTTTTCATAGAACAAAAATAAAAATATTAATTTAAATAAAATGTGTTTTAACTCCGCCCACTTCCGATCTGATACGGCTACTCCGCCCACTTCCGGCCTCAGACTGTTAGTCTGGCGCTATTGTCCTCAGACTGTCATGGTATGGTTCTGCGGTTCTGCAGTTGGTTGTTATTGGCTATAACAGTCACAAGCCTGTTATAGGACTTGTTATCTTTCTCACCACTAGGGGCAGTAGAGGGTTGTACAAAAAACAACATGTTTTTTGTATAAGTCAAGTCATATGGTAGAAGGCGAGGATGTGGCATGCAAAAGCTAAAGCATGGCCTTGCTATGTGCTTCTTGAGTCCTTGTTGGGAAACCTGTGTTTTAATGCTCAATTGAAAGTAAGTGATGTTATATTGAGTATGAAATGTGTCTAACTTATTTTCTCTTTTGGTTTTGGAAGTGTTTGAATTATAATAGTTGGACTGTTTGTTTATTATGGCTTCTTTGATTTTTGTAGAAGGACTTTTTGTGTGTTACCTGGAGGATTATGTTCTCTGACCATATAGTCTTCTCTTCAATTCATCAGGCAAATATCACCTTTGTACAGCTGTTCCATGACCTTTGAGGCTTGAGTACAGCATGAAAAGGGATTAAGATATCAAATTGGCTGGAGGATTTGGATGGAGGATACACTGGACATTGTGAGAACTTGGAATTCAGATAAGACTTTATTCACTCCATTGCAGCTAATTCATCATTCATGGACATTCATGATCTGTCTTCAATTCTATTTACATTTTGGTTCTCTTTGTATGTTTTGATTTGGTGAGAATAATGTTGCTATGCTTACTTGATTTTTTTTACTAAATATAAATATGATATTTTGCATTCAATGAGAGTCTCTGATTTGTTTTACGCTTTGTTAAATGGATTCTGTTATTGCGGTAGGTTTCCTTTTGCAAATAAGTTGTATGACTAGTTTTGGGTTTAGTTAAATCAGAAACGGTTATACAGCAAGCAATAGCCGTCATTTCAACGTCTCGGTTAACTATACACCCGATATAGTCCGGCTATGTGTAACCCACTTCTAGCCCAAATAATGGTCTAGAGACGTCCGCTTTTAGCCCACCTGGCGAAATCGAGGCAATCTGTGGTCTAATTTTAACAGTCTGTCTATAGCCCTATACCAGTAACCAGACCAGTGATGAGCATGGCCAAAATAGCCTTAAAATTATTTACATGTAATTTTCGCCCACGCAGCTTCTTATCAAATGCAAGTAAACTTTTGAAACATTTCAATTAGCATTATTTTATATTTTATTTAATTCTTTTACAGCATTATTAAATATCATTATTTATTATGCCAAAAATAATGCTAATTTAAATGTTTCAAAAGTTTACTTGCATTTGATAATATGATGTCATGCATCCCACAAGCTAAATGTTACATTCATACACATTATATGATATTATTGATATTCGGCTGTCTTTCATTTTATAAATAAAAACGCAATTACAATTTCCAACCGCTGGATGGCATTTGTAGCCCTACTACTGGCAACGCGAGACGTGAGAGTTAGTAGAGATCAGTGTTGTGTTTTGAATTTTGTTTTTACACGAGAGAGCACTAAGTTTACTTGTCGGAGAGCAGGGGGCAAACAACAAACGATAAAGGACATTCCTACTTAGTCTTGTAAGTATCTGTGTTTTCGTTTTGACGTGTTCATTATTTATCTATATTATTTGTTATGATGTTTAGGAACCATGACATTTTAGTGAAGGGAGCAGATCGTAGTTGATAGTGACCCGTGACTAGCCCACGGTTCAGCACGCATGTGTTCAGACAGAGGATTCATTGCAAAATTGAATAGAGTAAAAGTTGTATTATTTGTACGTGTTTACAAACTCAATTGATTTCAAAAGCTTTGACAAAGCAAAATTAATCCATATTAATTTATACAGTGAACACACTCAGAGAAACTGAGGAGGAGTTTCAGCATCTGGAAAAGCAGCTGGAAACTGAGAAGATCCGGGCAGCAATGGTAGTAAAAAAAAAAAAAAAAAAAAACTCCCCAAAACAACATTTCCTCACTACAGCTCTCATCTTTGACAAAGTCCATCATTTATTTTAATTATTATATTGAATTTATGACTGAACAATGGCTTGTTAGCTACAGAGAGAGCATGAGCTAATTGAATAGAATAACTTTGTCATTGTACAAGTACAATAAGATTTATTTTGAAACTTCCAAATTGATAGTAAAGCTTAAGAATAAAAATGATTTAAAATGGCAATATAAAATGATCAATTATAAAAAGTTTGCAGCAGTATTAAAATAGTGCAAATAGCTCAGATGTGCAATGCAGCATTAAAACCTAAACAGAAACCAATGTAATAAAATGGTAGGGGGTGAATTTATTATTCCATGTACATTTGAGGTTAATGTTTGTACTGGGCTACTTTTGTAGTTACAGCAGCTATCACTGTGTTGTTATGGAGGCAGAGACAGATTGTGGGGGGCACTACAGGGAAAACCTAAAACTTCTGGAATAAAGAGTTTTAAAGGGTTAGTGATGGAAAACTTGCAGGTCATGGGCTTCAAAGTTTAAGGTTGGTAAACACTTGTACATGGACGCATATAATACTACCCGCCTGACATTGGCATGTGTTATTCAGGTGTCAAAGTTGTGCAGAGTTGAAGGAAGAAACCTCAAAGACAGTGCCAGAAGAGTGCTGGACAGGTAAAGTCTACAAATCTTGCCACATTAATCAAACATTGTGGTGTCAATACTCAGTAAGTTACAACTCAAATCAGAAATTTTAAAAAGAATTCCTTTACTGGTCATTTTGAAATGTCAAACTTTGTCCGCAATTGTTAACCACCTCAATCTGTATTATATTTTAGGGTTTTAAAAAAAATCCCTCATGTCCAAATTCAACATGAAGGGGTGTGGTCCGCTGCAGAAAGAGGCATTTGAAAAGACTGCACTGTTCTCGGTCATTAGAGGTATGTGTGTAAAACACAACATTTACTAGAGCGCTTCTCTCTTTTTTTAACACACTGAATGGTGATGCACTATATATATATCATTTATCTGTAATGTTTTAATGTTAAGGGGGATGACATGCTCTTGATTTGTATTAGATTTTTTTTTCTTTTAAATATAAGTTATTTAAAATATTTAATTTTTTAATTTTTATATTTTTTATTATCTTAAGTTGTTAAAAATTCCAGATTTTTTAATCATAATATTTATATTTATGTGTATTGTATTTATACAATGTTATTTTGTCATTCATTCTTTTGCATTTTTATAATTTTGTATTGTCTTAAGTTGTCATAAAAAATTGTTTGGATGGATTGCCATTTTGTTGTCTATTAGATGTATATATGTAGGCATGTATTAGCTGTCTAACTGATGACTAGTCTATTCTTGGGCTATGGTTAGACTATTACATTTTCACTGACAGCCCAAATTCAGCTTTGTTTAAGCCTAGACCCATATTCACCGTCTATTAGGCGTATATATGTAGTCATTTAATAGCGGTCTAATTGATGACTAGTCTATTCTTGGGCTATGATTAGACGTCTATTAAATTCTCACTGACAGCCCAAATTTAGCTTTGTTTTAGCCTAGACGTCTGGGCTATGTTTAGACGGCTAATAGACGTCTTTAAACGCAAAATTGCTTGCTGGGGGGTATAAGATTATTCATCTAATTACAACCCCGAACATCGTATAAGCAATAGACATAAAAGAGGGACTAAATATCGTAATACACTTGAGAAATAAATAGTAAACGTGGTCAAAAAAAATTACTCACATTTACTGTTCAGCTTTGAATCCAGCGAAGCATGCATGTCTTTGGACCTTGATCCTTGCCGTCAGGATTGTAGGAGGGTGTAGCCTACAACTGGTTAGAGCAGATTAAACTTTCTTTAAAAAAAAATATTTCAAAAACTCACCTCTCATTAAAATTGTTGACATCCGTGGTGTGGACAAACTATATTGATTCTTATTATCATTATTATTTTAAAATAGTTCACAAATTGCAAGTGATTAGGCTCAAAGACCGCAATTCAATTTATGTTTTAAGCGATTAAACATTAATCAAAACATTTTGGGTTATTCAGAAAACCACTGGTGCTTTAAACGAATTATTAGTCAATATACTTGTATCAAGAATCTAATGGATTTTTATTTATTTTTTTATTTCAAAAGAACAATACATTTAAAATGGGTTCTAAGCGCCCATCCTTGTGCTCTTGGTCACATAGGCTAAATCACCCCCACCCACCGTGTTGTGTGACGCTGTACATTACAGAACTCCCAGACATAGGCTATAGTTAGGCTATATATAAGCCAAATTGTAAACATTTTATAAAAGAAATGAAACAATATGGCACTACTTTGCAATATTAGAAACAAAAAATCTAAAAAGACTTATGAAGCACTGTTACTTTTTTTCTTGGTTAATTAAATGTTTAATTTTTACCCGATATATATATCGGCACTCAGATGATTTGATGATTCCAATGTCAAGAAATGAAGTCTTGTACAATTAACTACATCATTATCATGATTTATAGACCTCAATAAATACTGGCTTACAAGATATACGAGGAGACTCCTGACCCTCTTATCAATTGGGTAAGTTTGACCTTTTATATACTGCGATCATTGTTAAACTGATTATTAGTACTAGTCAATTTGTAATCAAATTCGAACAGTAAAACCAACTTCATGTTTTTGCCTCTGAAATTTAATATTTGTAACTGTCCTATGTTTCCATCACCCTGTTTTAATGCGCATTTTGAAGTATCGCATGAGAAACGAGTAATGGAAAAGCCTAATTTCTCATTTTGTACGCTCGCTTTCGGTGGTTTTTGACTTGTGCGAAAAAGGGTTATTGCGAATAATGGGAGATTGAAACGCATTTTGCGAATAAATCCCGCATGAACGTTCAAAAAAAGTAATGTGACTTTGCGCTATGGGACAGCATAGACTAACCAGCGGACCGATTTAGTTGCACAGCATCTGAAATGTTGTCATGGTCATTCTGAAGTGCCCGAGCAAAGTCTGTCGTCAAAGTATTTCTGTATAACTGCCTCCCAGAACGGTCTACCACAACTGCGTTCCCAAACAGCTGACATTCACCTCCGAAAGCAAGACCGCGTTTATGGTGTTTCATCTGCTCACTCAAAGCGCAAGTAATTTATTATATATATTTGAGAATTATTATATTCAGTGGCTTCTCTTACTTAGTGATATTTGTTGCCAGTTTATCAGGAAGTTACCATTTTGTTCGCTCTGACTCATTGGATGGAAACAGTGCTTGTTCGCAAATGTTTTATGCGATATTCCAATCTTGCGCAAGTTAAATTCGCAACTTTGGATGGAAACCCGGACCGAATTTAAGAACCGATTCGTGTCAACCCGTATCGAATTGAACTTTGGTAAAACGGTTTTAAATCTCTGTTTTTATTTCAGCATTGTTTCATGTTTTTAATAGCCTATGCAACCGATTTGAAACACGCGATAAATCTGAACCCGTTTGATTAATAAACCTTCTGACGCATTAGTTATGAAATCATGACGTAAAATAAATAAATTATGTTGTTGTTGTTTACACCAAAACAATAATTTACTTGGTTAAATCACAGTGACACCTAATTTGTACATTTAAGTAGGCTACAACTAAAGGAGTCGAAGTAACATTAAATTTTTTCTATTACTTTGAATTGAATTATATATCTAAAATTGAGTTTAAAGTCTGAGAACTCATACAACCAAGCAGAAAAGACAGAAATTACCGTGGCATGTTATAACTTATGTTGACATTTTGCGGGACGTTAGCTTCAGAACACAGAAACGTGCCTACTGAAGATTTTTTTAAAAACTACAATGTTAACTCATGCGTTTTTCTGTCTTTTTAATTACATTTTATTTGTTCACCAGGAACAAGACGCAAGCACGCAAAAGATGATCATCTTCAATAGACTGACGCCTCTTATAATCACCCTCCTTTTGAGCTTCATGACCATCTTTTTTTTGTACACCCCAAACCCGATCAATATTACCATAGACTCCTTTGATGATTCTATATTTGAAGCTTCATGCTCCTGTAAAACTTGCGTCATGGGCTTTATGGATGATGACTGGTTCGTTTATCGATACGATCCCACCATTCCAGCTCTGCTCAACAGAAAAAACAGTGCGTTACGTCGAGACACCAACAAATGGTGGAGGGTAAGATTTTAAATATTAAATGCTAAATATTGTCAGTATTTCAGTAGTAATCAAATACTTCAGTCTCGAGTAAACGTAGAACTAGTTTATGTGTCTGTGTTTTATATGTATGTATGTGCATGTATGTATGTATGTATGTATGTATGTAGAGAGAGAGAGAATATGCTTAATTTTGCTGTAAACTACAGCAGTGGCGTAAATCATGGGGCCCCGCCCATAAACGGTGACGACATGTGTTTGTATGGGGTATAACTTGCATTTACAAGTTTTCAAATAAAACAATAAAATAAAAAAGTGTTTATTAGAATTTGTCACACAGCGCCCTTTGTGCATTTCATTTTTTTTTTACAATGGCAGTTTTCAATTTGAGTAAAATCAAGTATTTTAACATTACTTAAAGAGACTTTCACATTTTGTTCTACAACCAAAGCATACCTCAAAAGTACCTCTTTAATTTAATTTTATTGTTCTGAATTATACTTCATTTTATTTGATGGAGGTGGTTAGGGACCTTGAGAATGGGGTAGGGAGGCCCAAAAAAGATTGAGAACCACTGCCATAGGGGTAAAACTTTTTAATTAGAAAAAATGACTGAATGCACCTTTAGGAGAAGTATAATTTGATTTGAACACTGTGAAATGACAAAACTGCTCTGTCTCTTACACAGGTGAATGTCTTTGGGTTTGGGGCTTCAAGTACTGGAACCTGGCATCATTACTTTGACAAAACTCGCACTCACTATAAAGGCGGCCCTCATGGTGGAGACTTTGAAAACAAAACAATGCATCAGCTTCAGCAGAGAAACAAGATTTCAATATATAAAGGGTATAGATAAAAATGACCAGAAACATACATGGTCTGCTCAATGTTTTTTTTTGTTTTTTGTGGTTAAAACATATTAACTTGTGGAAATAGATATGTTGTGGCCACGTGATCCTATGTTGAGGGAACGACACCATTTTCTTGTGGCCAAGAGTTTAATGCATTAACAAACCTTATGACTACCCCAGTTTTGCTATGTTCATGCAGGTTTGTTTACGCATTAAACAGAGAAACAAAATTTCAATATATAAAGGGATAAAAACGGCAGTTCTTCCATTTAATGAAAAATTTCAAAACTAACAATGCTATTACTGTTTTAAGATATGTATCAAATGCTCTATAATGCCCTACTCTTATTTATAATGCCTTACTGTATCACTGTAAACATATTCAATGTACCTGTTGTTCTTATACTAAAGTTCTAATATATAAAACATCTGGAATGTTTGTATGGAATCGGATCATAATCTTTCAAATGCTATTTTGGCTAACCCTTAAGTGTATACCTCGGGTCTTTAGCAACCCGGGACATCATTCACTACCCTCTCCCTCCTTCATTTTTTTAAAGTCTGTGTGAACAGGAAGTTGCGACCGACTTTACTTTCGTATCCGCTTGGTAAGTCTGACATCACGCGTCACTGCTTCCGGGTCCAAACGCTCTATCAGATGCCACGAGAAAACAACAAACGGTGCTAATATACACTCACAATGTGATATAATACTACCAAAAATGTTTTAACTCCATACCGAAATCCCAGATAGCCAGACAATGAAAATATAAATATAAATATAAAAATGATTTGTGTTTGGGACGCTGAGAGCACGGAAACTGTAATGTACACCGTAAGTTTGAAAACGTTTAGCTTAAACGTTTAATATGAATGAACAGTACTCATAAACGCCTGTTGAGATAGTATTCAGATTCAGTATTCAGATAGTATTCAGTATTCAGATTCAAAATCAAGATGGCGGCTTGTTTGTAGACATGTGTGCTGGTCTGTTCCTAACTATTTGATCTAAGTGTTTTTATTGCATATATTAAGTGTTTTACGCAGTTTTTGTTGGTGCATTCTGTCAGATAGTGCTTTTAAAGTGAAGAAGAAAATGCGTATATTTATTTATTTTAATAAATAAAACTTGTGTTGCTACACGACCCTGTGGATACCTGGGACTGGCGTGCCTTTTTGTGGCTTGGATTATACTGTCGATAGCAGCGAGAGCTTTACCATCAGCCACAGTGACCAGATCTGTATGCTGGGACTGTACCGGGATTTCTCAGGAATCATGGCCCGACGCTCCGGCTATTCTGGAGAGATATGGCTCGTGGATTGCTGTTCTCTTCGGGAGAAATTTCACGTGGACTGTGCTGTTTATGGGCTCAGGGGAAAGCGAGATTATCAGCCCGTGCGATGCCTATTTGCGGCGGGGATACAATTGAGGGCCCAAAGAGGAGATCATGGTTAGTTTTCATTTTGCTTTTTTTATCGGGTAATGTTCATCCTAACCCGGGTCCAGCATTAGCCCAACTTCAAACCCCTGCTGAACTTAAATCTTCAAATGGATTACGGTTCTTTCATCTAAATGTGCGTAGCCTGATAAATAAAATGGATTCCTTAAGAATTCGGGCAGATACGACTGATGCAGACATAATAGTCTTCACTGAGACATGGTTAAAAGTAGTGCTGGGCGGTATACCGGTTCATATTTTTATGATATGAATTTTTAATACACCGCAATACCAGTGTATGTCGCTTAAACAACGTTCAAAACGTGACACTGTTTGAAAGGGGTCCCTTTTCACTGTTGCACTGTGGTGAGGACACAGCTGTATGTGTTACTAAGCGTGAAAGTTCCGAAACTGAAGCTGTAGAATAGAGACCTGCGCGGGACGGATTTTTCAGTCCCGTTCTCGCAAGATTCTGTCCCGTGCCGCCCACTCCCGTAGAAATATATCTTATCTGGTCCCGCTCCCGCCCGCGACATTCATGTTTTGTCCCGCTCCTGCCCGCAAAAGCCCACATAAAAGTAATCTATATAGATTTGTTTTCAGTACATCGAAGAAATTTACATGAAATGGTTCTGTAATATCTCCTAAGCTCCACAACACACCAGCATAAACACTCCAGATAAAATATTTGTTATTTAGGCTAAGCATCAACATTCACAATCACAAACCACTGTTATTTTTTACAGAAAGCAAGCATGGGCTGCTGCCTGCATGGTTTGGCATGGCAGAATGCGAGCAGCACGCTTCCTTTATTATCACTAAAAGCTGACATCTCAGTTAATCGCGATCTCATAAAGCTCTGTTATAACACATTAAATATATGCACAATGAATCTTTCACAGGGTCTACACTTCGTGTGTTAAAATCATAGACTGTATAAAAAACATGGACGTAGTGTCCGTGACGTCACCTGTAGATTTCCGAAGAGCGTTTTTGAAGCTCAAAGTGGGCGGAGGCGGCCGTCGCCATCTTGGCAGCGCGTCACTCCCGTATAATCGGAAATGGGCAAAGAGGCGGGAGCAGGTTGCTGAAGCCACGCCCACCAAGATCGACGGGGGTGACAGCAGCGGCAATCCACCTGTCACTCAAGTGGCCACGCCCTTAATTATGCAGAACTTTAAGGCTTAATTTAAACGGACGAGTTGGCACCCGGTACTCCCGCGGGAGTGCAGGTCTCTACTGTAGAACTAATAGAACGTGATGACAGAAAAACTCATCCACAATATCCACACTAGGCGCGTTTCCATTACCCTTCAAATTGCGCGAATTGAAACTGCGAATTGAAAATACGCCTAATGGAAACGCGTCACTAGGCGCGTTTCCATTACAGATTTGCGCAAAACTTTGGCGATATTTAAATGTCGATAAAAAAGTATTGCGCGATTGACGCGTTTCCATTAGGCGTATTTTCAATTCGCAATTTCAATTTGCGCAATTTGAAGGGTAATGGAAACGCGCCTAATTTCGCAAAAACTCTCATATATCGCAAAAAAGTTTTTACGCTCGCGTGAGGTGGTTTTTCAGGCAATGCGACAAAGGAATAATTCGCAAAACTGCAATGGAAACGGCTTTTTCGCATTTACAGGTCACATGGCGTATGTAAAAAGTCATATGATCATTCTTCAATGTACTATAACCTCCAAGAAACACTTCATAAGTGGCCGCGCTCCAGTATAAGGGGCTTTCCCTACTATTAACGCTTAAGACAATTTCCACTGCACATGTCTGCGGTGCAGTGTGGCTCTGATACGGTCACTGAAACTGACTGCTGCCACTCAGTGCTTGTGTTTATATTTTTATACAGTCTATGGTTTATTCCAGCCGTGCCACGCATGTTTCTGAAGCGGCTCTCTTTGCTGCTTCTGTTAAGATACACGCAAAAGCCTCCTTTGATTAAATATAGCCAAAATCCGTTGCCATGACTTATCGCGAGAGGCAAAAGGTTACGTTTTAGTCGCATAACATTGGTTAATGGAAACGCCGTCATTTCGCAATACTTTTTTTATCGATATTTATAAAATATCGCCAAACTTTTGCGCAAATCTGTAATGGAAACGCGCCTACTGACCGCCACAAATATCCACCGCCCCTGCCATCAGCTCCCGTGTTTCACACACACGAGCGCGACTTTAGCACTAGATTTAGAAACTTTCAGATCCTTTTAGCGGCTTTTTTCCATAGAACATTCATACTGACAAACCTAGCGACTTTTTTGGATAAAGCTTAGCTATGGTTCAGTTGGAAGATTTCGCCAGTGCTGTCCCGCGAGTGCGAGGTCTGACTTTCCCGGAGAAGTGTCAGCTCTCTCGGCGTCTGTTCTGTACAGTCAGTGCAGCCGACTTATCAATAAATGAGTACAAAACAGCGTTTCCTAGCACCTGTCGCTTACTGATTGTTTGGAATTATAAATATGAGCGTATCCGTCTGTTAATATCACATGCACTTATTTTTTAATTTTTTAGTTTGTGCTCAGACGCAGGCAGAGCGCTGCATGAGTAAAGCATCTGTCACAAATTATGTGATTAACATTAATGCTTATAATGTCTTCAGATCTGATCGTGCAACAAAAGGAGGGGGAGTTGCAATATATGTTAAGTCTAGTCTGAATTGTTCCTGCATACAGTCATTTAGCAAAGTAAATGGCTTGGAATTGCTGGTGCTTAGACTACATTTGGTTTCTGGCTGTGCCATTATTGTGGCTCGTTGTTATCGACCGCCTTCATCTTCTTCAAGTGAAGTATGCACTTTACTTGCAGAGTTTCTTCATGATTGGACTTATTGGACTGGTTATCGTCATTCTCCGACTCATTTAAGGAGGTTTGTGACTCTCTCCGTTTGGTACAGCTGATCAATTCAACAACTCGGATAAATCAAAAGGATTTGAGCAAATCAACTTTATTGGACTTCATTTTAACTAACGTTCCTCACAGGTATTCTGCATCTGGAGTTTTTTGTAATGATATTAGTGATCACTGTGCAGTTGTCTGCGTGAGAAATTGTTAAACTCCTAGATCTTCAACTCCGTTTATTTCTAAAAGTGTTTTAAGCATTTTAATGAACGATCTTTTTTACGTGATATTTATCTTAGGGATTTGGGTGTTGTTTCATGTATACCAGATGTTAATTTGGCCTGGGACTATTTCAGAACAACATTTTTATCCATATGTGATAAAGATACTCCAGTTAAACGATTTAGAATAAGTGGTAAAGATAATCCTTGGTTCAATGACATATTTCTACTTTTATAAAACAGAGGAATGCTGCATGGGCCAAGGCAAAGAAATCAAATAATTCTACTGATTGGATTTCTTATAAAGCATTACGAAATAAGTGCACAAAATTAATTAAAAGTGCAAAGTGTGATTATTATTTGTCTATGATAAATGAAAATCGAAATAATCCTGGAAACTTTTGGAAACTAGTCAAGTCTGCTTCAGTGCCTAAACTGGTATCTAATTTCCCAAATAATTTAAACATTAATCACACTGAAGTTAAGGGCAGAGAAGTTATTGCAGATATTTTTAATAATTATTTTGCATCAATCGGCTCAACCTCAGAGTCTACTAACTCGGGTGTCTATACTTCTATGGAAACTGTTGAGTTTGCTCAAAACTGCACTTCATATTCATTTAATTGTATGCCCATTACTACTGCACAAGTTCATAAAGCACTAGAGAATTTAGATACTAAAAAATCACCAGGAATTGATCAAATTGAGCCTTACTTCCTACGATTGGCAGCTGATCTTGTAGTAGAACATATAGCCACTATATTTAATTTAAGTCTCACCTCCCAACAAAATACCAAAAATGTGGAAATCAGCAATGGTTAATCCATTATTAAAGGGGGGAGATCCTGCAGACCCAAATAACTATCGCCCTATTTCTAAATAGTCTTTGAATCACCGATAAACGATCAATTAAAACAATTTTTGTCAGCCAATAATATTCTTCAGGATTATCAGTCAGGGTTCAGAATGGGACATAGCACCATTACTGCAGCTACATTAGTCTCAAATGATATTATAACCTGTAATAAAAAGTCCTGTGCCACTTTATTTATTGATCTGTCTAAAGCTTTTGATTCAGTAGATCACAAATTAATGTTAAAGACTTAGGTATGTAGGTCTCAGTGAAGCTGCTTTTTTCTAATGGTTAGAAAACTATTGTTCAGAACGCACTCAATGTGTGTCTGTTGAAAATTACAACTAACCTTTTCTTCATGTAAATACTGGAGTTCCTCAAGGATCTCTTTTAGCCCCTTTGTTATTTTCTATTTATATTAATGATTTAGGTCATGGAATAGACAAAATACATTTGTATGCAGATGATACAATTATTTATACGGCAGCATCTTCTATAAAACAAGCTTTACAGCAACTACAGGATGCTTTTCTAATTTTGCAGAGCTCGTTGTTGCAGTTAAAATTGGTTTTAAACTCAAATAAGACAAAGTATATGATTTTTAGTCGCACTAAGATAACAGATCTGACAATTACAACCTTGAATGGTTCACTTATAGAAAGAGTCAGTTCCTCTAAATATCTAGGTATTTGGATGGATGAAAGATTAGCTTTTGATATACATATTGATAAGTTGTTGAAAAAGCTTAGACCAAAACTAGGCTTCTTTTATCTTCTAAAAAGCTGTTTCCCTTATAAGGCCCGCAAGAAATTAGTAGAGTACATTTTTATCAATAATTGATCATGGTGATCATTTATACGTGCATGCAGCTACTTCTTTACTTAGAAAATTAGATTCTGTTTATCATGCAGCATTACGTTTTGTCACTGGTGCAGAGTCACGGACGCATCATTGCATTTTGTATACATTTTTAGATTGGTTACTTTACAACAAAGGAGAAAGTTACATATGTACTTATTCATCGTAAAGGCTCTATTAGGTAAATTACCATCTTATATTTCTAATTTGTTAACGATCCATATATCCATAAGCGGATAAAACTTAATGTAGTTATTCAATTAAATCTAAACATTTCAAAGTACTGAATGCATTATTTAATTGTTATACCAACTTATTTAATTTATATTTGACTATATAGGTATTTTAAAAATTCAGCATTATAGGCTGTTGTCTGGCCTTATTTATTTATTTTTTAAATGACAAGTGACTTTGTGACTTCCTGCACTTGCTATACTTTATATTTCAGTGCGATAAAGTACTAAATTTGTTATAATACTTAATTTTATAATAAATCAAAAGACGTGAAAAAAACTAGGGAGTTGATTTTTCGCCAAGAGGCACGTTTTTGGCACATTTCTTCATGTCGTCTTCATGAATGAAAAGTGAACCTTTAATAAAGTGCAATTTACTGCACCGAGTTGAGAAATATTAAAGACTTAAAAAATTTATAAGATTTAAAAAATGTGTTCTTGGTTATAAGGTAAGATATTGATTATCGAGAATATCATTACGATGTTGTTTAAAGGTGACATATCATGAAAATCTGACTTCTCCAGGTTTTAAGTGCTATAATCAGGTCCCCGGTGCATCTACCAACCAAGGAAACGTGAAAAAGTTTAACCCAGTAACTTTGTTTTGGGAAGCCTTTTTCTGCAAGTGTCTGAGAAAACGAGCGCGTCTGATTTCGCTCCCTTGGTGACGTGGCAAAGGGATCTCATTATAATACTACCGCCCCTTAATCTGTAACTTTCTACCCAGGGCACCATCATTTTGATTTCGCAAGCGACGACGGTGTACCAGTTCTAATGCCAAGTGTTCTGCCTTTGTCTGCACAGACCAGCACAGAACACTATTTAGATATAAAATAAACATGCGATTTATTTCCAAGCTGTATACCTTCACAGACATAACTGACTGTTTTTTTTAACTCGTGTGTGTTTTTAAAGTAAACTTGTGAGTAAATGAGAACTTAGTTTAGTACTCACATGCTGTGTGGTGGCCGCTTTCTGTCCGTGCGCTTCGGATGTGTGCGCTCAGAAAATCATATATCAGAAGTTTAAACTCATGTGGTTTAAAAATTGATTTCATGATTTCAGCGCGATAAAAATTATAGTACGATGTTTTTTAGCAGGTCCGAGCTGTAATGGCTCAGCTCTATTCTGGAAAAGGGGGCGGGGAGCAGCAGCTCATTTGCATTTAAAGTGACAGGGCCGTGTAACAGTGTGTTTCTGCTTCCACTCAAAAATAGGCATTTTCAAAATGATATAATAAATTATCTGTAGAGTATTTTGAGCTGAAACTTCACAGACACATTCTGGGGACACCAGAGACTTATATTACAGATTGTAAAAAGGGGCATAATATGTCTCCTTTAAGAGCTTAGCCTAACTGCCAAAGCAGTTATGATAGTGTTTATTTGTCAGCATTTAAATGTACATTTAGGTGTCTGGGTACTTTCCTGGGATTACCAGACTGACATTAATAACATGAAATTGTATGTTAATTCCACTATCATTATTTACGGTGTTGCAATTATTTTGTTTCTCAGTTTCTGATAAGAATGAGGCAGGAGAGGTTTCTGTGAGAGTCTCTACCTATATGTAGCACATATAAAATGAGCTTCACCGGAAGATTACGAGCTGGTTTATCTTTACCCGGAAGTTCTAAATAGCACTCCATGCATTTGGTCAATTACTATAGGCTATGCAATGAAATATAAATGTCACTGTCATTTGATGGTGGATGTGGTGAATGAGCTGTCAGCAATCAAAATAATGATTTTGAAGTAATTGAAAACTATAGTTTTGAGAATATGGTTGAGATCGCAAAAATGAGCCATGCTGAATGTACTGTGGAAATGCGCTCTGACATTGACAGTGATGGTAAAATCATCTGCTCAAATTGAACACTTCTAAGTTTCAAAAGCTAACGAAATATGCTTTATTTTATTATTTTGTAATTATTAAAATATCATGGGAGTTGTATGCTACTTCAGCAGTTAGAGATCCATCCGCGTTAGGTATATAGGCTACACTGAAAAAAAAACAAGTAGGCTTAAAATTTACTTCATTTTTCTTTTGCAAGTTTTTGCACACATATTTTTTAAGTACAATTTAAGTATGGAATTAAGTAAAATCTACTTAACTAAGTAATGTAAAATTAGCAAAGGAAACAAGTGATTTTAACGTGGCCATTTAAAGTTTAAGATCACAAATTTCAACTTAGGCTAATTATTTTAAGTTTACTCTGTAATACTTACATTTTACTCAGTCACGATTTGTATATCAGCTTCTATACTCAAACAATGTAGCACTGATATAAAAACATAATATTAAAACTTGTGGTTAACTTACAAACATGTAAGTAAGCTAGAAGACAACTTGTTATCCTTTACAAATACACAATGACGGTAACAATCAGTGATAGTAGCCTATTTGAGTATGAATGTGTCATTTTTAGAAGAAAATGAACTCCAGATGTCACAAAACAGCAAGTTACTAAACCTAACAACAAAAGCAACCATAAAACAGTGTAAACAGAACTCAAAAAGTGAAGATTTAACCTTATTAATTATTCATGCCCCAAAGCATGATGGGAACAACGGAATCATAACTGTGATGTTTAGGCCTACTTATAAGAATCCTTGTAAACATAACAATTCCAAGTAAAATATACTTATTAGTTCAAACTTTAATTTACAAGCTTAAATTGAGTACTAATGTAGAATTGACTATTTTTTATTTTTGCCTGAACTAAGTTATTTCATGTAGAAATTACATTTCTAGTATTTACGTCACCACAAAACATTTTTGTATTTATTTTTTTTAATCAGTCTAGGACGCTAAAGACCCGAAAATGTAATAATGACTGGCAAATCATGCATTTAAGGGTTAAAAAGAAAAATTAAAAGGATGAGCCCTTCAAAATGCTGTGCCTCAAATTCCTGTTCGGACAAGAAATGTGAACACAAGAAAATCTTCTTTTTCATATTACACAATTTAGAGTATTCACATATAAACCAACAGCTATAAGATCAGTGACCCTTAAATATTTCTCACACATTCATTTATAAAGTGCAATGTAACGTTACATAACCACAATTTCCTATAATGAAAACACGAAGATTAGCTCCAGTGAGAACAGATTTACACAGGCCTAATAAAACGAGTAAAGATAGCCGGTTTATCTATGAACCAGAAAAGCAAGTTAAAATTACACAGGAACAAAGGTCAGAAGTAGCCTATTTACGCAGGTCGGGTTTTCTCCAACCATCCTGGGCTTGAAAACAGGCAGATGCGACAACACAACAGGTCTGTCCGGACAGCAGGTATGTTTCAATTCGTTTGTGTTTCTTTTAAACAACATAAAGCCATCGAACCGCGACCCGTTTGGTCTACCATTAATTTAACAATACATGTTTGTTCCATCATTATTGGGATGAAATTAGATGGATGAGATGAAATTTAATCTGGCTCCGCTCGATTTTGATTCGTATAACCGATGTGAATTACATCTACACAGCTGCAGTACGATGAGAGGCCGCGCTATTTTACAAACAACTCCTTTAACACGGATTATATTTACACAATAGCGGCGCCGAGTGTGCAATTGTTTTTATAAAACGGTTAAAAATTAATAAAAAAATATTAATCTGTCCTTAACTTATTATATTGTCAATAAACATCGATTTATTAAAGAAATGATCTCTGATTCATTCTTCCGCTGGACGATATAGTCCCTTTAACGTTAACAACAGAGTGCGGCAATACGGTACACAACGTTTAGTGTAATGATTGGTTAATGGCAGCATTCCATGGTCAAATATTTCTGAATAACGTTGCCAATGACAACACTGTAAAACTGACCATCCATTATGTTCTTTATTTAATTTAAATCGACTTAAGATTTGACTCCTGCAGTGCTGAGGAACGAAAAAGATGGCTTACATTTGCAAATATGCATAAACGTATGTTTTCTGCTTTGTGATAGGTTAGTATGGAGCCAGATTAGCCTCAAAAATAATACATTTAAAAAACTAAATTCATAAATGCACTGCACAATTTACAAAATCCGATTCGTAAATTCAAAACACAATTCGTAAATACACAAGTAAAATCATAAATATTTCCCCAAATGCTCACTCAAATGCATCTTACCTAAATAAATGTAAAATGATTAAGAAAATGCCATCAGATACAGGGTTGCGGGAAGTAGGGGTGCTGAGGGGGCTGCAGCACCCCCTGTTTTCACATGGTTGCAAATGCAACGCCAAGTTTGTTCATTTAAATGTATTCAGTTTTAGCATTTAATAATTTATTTGTAATGATCTCTGAAATGTAAATTGTAAGTGGGCTATAATAAACCCATGTTTATCTTTATAAACATGATTAATTTTACTTGTGATGTTTTCTATATGGGATGATTAGCCTAATCCTCTTTAACATGTGACGGACATTTAACACTTATTTAATAACATTACAGATTGATCTGAATAAACAGGGTATGTGCAACTTTGGTGTATAAGACAGCAGGCTAATCGGGTAGCTGTATTTTGTTGCGAACGATATAAATCATAATGTGATTTTGTAGAAATTGTAATCAGGTGCTAAAAAAGAGTACCCATTAAAATGTCTTTATATAAAGGACCCGATCATGGAACAATGCACAGTACAGGCGCAGCGTTGAGCTTCTTGAGTCTGTTCAATAAGGAGCATTTTGATTGGTGGATTAAAAGCTCACCGTGATTGGCTGAACGGAACATCCTCCAAAAAAAAGATATTTATGAATCTTAACCTGTCAGGAAGGTCTCAAAAATACCGCACACAAATTCAAAGCAGTCCACACACGTGTGACGATTTGCAAATGCAGATTCAACGATCCATAAATGCATGTAACATCAGTCATAAATGTGTGATGGAAATTAATTCAAGTACTTGATATATACATATTTGTGTAAACATTTGACATTTATTTAGGTAAGATGCATTTGTGTGAGCATTTGGGGAAATATTTATGCTTTTACTTGTGTATTTATGAATTGTGTTTTGAATTTACAAATCAGATTTTGTACATTTAAATTGTGCTGTGCATTTATGAATTTTGTTTTGTAAATGTATTATTTTTTAGGCTGATCTGGCTCCATAGCTTAGCTACTTTATTGTGGCAAAAGTGTCCCTGTTTACCTGATTTCACCAGAAGCATCTCAATATTTAAGTAGGTTTGTCTCGTTAAACAAGCTGTAACCAACTAAAACAGTTTTTGCCTCAAGAATATGATATTAGGACATGCATGGTATTCAACATTGCTCATTTAAAACAATGTTGAATATTGTAAAATATAATGATGAGTCTGTAGAGCTTAGCTATTTAACCCTCATATGGTCTTCGGGTCTTTTTGACCCGCAAATGACGTTTGCTAAAATACAATTTTAAAAAAAGTTATCTTTGTCCACATGGCATGAGACTTTATAAGGTTGTCAGCACTATCTAGATCTACAAAAAATTTTTTGAATGATATCTTGTTTTTATATTAGTGTGGGAAAAAATGTCACACTCATGGTATTTGGGGTCTCTAGAGACCCCAGGAAACAAAATGTAATTTTGTAACAAAATAATTATTTTTTTAAACAAATGTAATTTTACTCTGTTTATTAATGTTTTCACTCCACATTTGTGCAGTTTATGGAGGATTTATATATATATGTTAATTTATATAAATAAATAAATACATATTTTTTTCAAATAGGTTTTTATACAAAAACAGCTTTTTATGTAAAATTCACTTTATAAAGATTTCTAACTTTCATTCATGGGGATAACATGGATAATTTGACATGGTTTAGTGTAAGATTTTTTGCCCATCTTTTGGAAAATGCCGTTTTAAAAGTAAAAGATTATAATTTTTACCAGTAGGCATCCGATATCCCCTTTGAGACTGTAGTTGAGTTTCACTCATGTTGATACCCCAAAGGTGAAATGCAACCTTGTTGATCCTGGAACAACATTCCTGTCAGCTAATCATATTTAGGGTTTGGTTGGGACTTAAATTGAATTGACATTTAATAAATCCTATGTTTCCCAGTTCCCCATTAGCAGTAGTTAAAAGTAGAGTGTGTAACTTATAGGGCTGTCAAAATGGCTGATAAACTAAATTTGAATTTTGTAGTTAAATATTATCAAAATTCGAATTATATTCTAATTTAAAATGCATAATTAGGGTGAAGAAAAGCTTTTGGCTTCTCTTCTGAGGCCACAAGAGTGTGCATCGAGCAAAATATTACTAATGCACGTTTATTCAAAGCATAAGATAACATGACTATCTGTGAAAAAAAGTGCATAATGTTTAAAATAATGTTTATAAACCAATTATAATGAATTAAGTTGCTTAAACAACTATAAACAAAACAGCATCATGTATGCATGTATGCATAGTTTAATACAAAGGGCGGAAAGCCAATCACACAGAGTACATTTTTCATTTAAAAACATGAGATGCAGTGGGATGGGGAAAAAACCCCGCAATAAAGTCTCGATATATGTTTTTTTTTTCAAAGTTAAAATTGCATTAATTTTACATGGCTTTCTAAACATGCGGCTCTTTTGTGCGAGATGCGAGTGCAACAGTAATAGATGTCCCTCTAGAAAATGCGCGAAATATATGTTCTGTGTGAACGGCTTGGTTTCAGTTTTGATGTAAACAAGATCTTCTCCACACTGATGTTCTGTTTTTCCGCAATATTTTTAATGAACAACGCAGCAGCGCCGCATCTAGTGGTCAACTGGATAGGCTAACAAAAACATTATAATGCAATGACAATCATCGCATATCGTGCGCCACTGATGAGGCTGCCTTCTTAACGCACACCTAAAATTCGAATACAGCGTTTTTGCATTCGAATGTGGATTTTTATTTTAAATTCGACGAATATTCGAAATTGGAAAAAAAATTTGACAGCCCTAGTAATGTCTCGGTTACGTATTGTAACCCTCATTCCTTGAAGGAGGTGAACGGAGACGTCACGTCTGATGACCGACGAATTGGGATCTCGCTTAGAGAGACCAATCTACTTTGAGTGTAAACTAAACGAGCCAATGCACATTGGCATGCGATTATTGCATCCAGCTGCCGCTGATCACAGCGTGAGTATAAGTAGGCAGCCGGTGCAGCGCATATTCAGGTTTTCGCTGGGGAGCCGAGCCGGTGACCCGGCCGCTCAGCGGTGGTACAGAAGCTGTGGCGACGTGACGTCTCCGATCCCTCTTTCAGGAAATGAGGGTTATAATATGTAAACGAAACGTTCCCTTTCAGTCGGTTACTCTCGACATCACACCGGATGACCGACGAATTGGGATCCCTACCAAAGGGCCACAGGTACTGCCCCTTCCAGTGTCCCATGGAAGTCTCCTGCGCCCCTACTTTTTGGCGTAGGCCAAGGCTTACCACAAGAAGACCAGCTACTGCTGCTATGGCACTACCCACTCAGTAAGACTGGATAACACTGGGAAAACATACCCGTACCACTTGGGACAGGAACGTTGCGAAAGCCCCATCCTTCCCGAAGGAGGTTTTGGAAGCACTTACACATATGAACAACTGTTTAGGTGCATATGGAAGATTAGAGGTGATTGTAACCCTCTTGGAAAATAACAGGAAGTCTGCTGGGAAAACACGGGCTCTGAGGCTATACCGTGGATTTTACACATATAGGATCCACTTAGGTCTCTACATATAGAACCCAGCCCTCTACCGGTTTTCACGGATTCATCGAGTGAGGGCCTGGCACCAGACTCTCCGCCACATCTGGCTGCCGAGGGGACGGAGGAGCTCGACAGAGTCTATGATATGGACTCTCTGGAGCGGTTTTAGCAAGCCGACCCGAAGCCGGGGCCTCTCAGTGCTTCTACCCGTTTGAGGTGAGAACACAGGAGGATACCGGCTCCACACGAAGGCTATAAAATCTAGCGAACATGTTGGGGGTCGTCCAGCCTGCAGCTCTACAAATATCTGCCAACGAGGCGCCACGAGCCAGCACCCAGGAGGATGCAACACTTCTAGTAGAGTGAGCTCCCAACCTGAACGAGCAGGGCACACCCTGTGCCTGATAAGTCAGGGTGATGGCATCCACAATCCAGTGGGCCATCCTCTGCTTAGAGATGGCATTCCCCTTCTGCCAGCCTCAGTGACAGACAAAGAGCTGGTTTGAGGTCCTGAAGCTTTGCGTTCTGTCTACGTAGCATCTTAATGCTCGGATGGGACAAAGCAAAGCTAGGGCTGGGTCTGCCTCCTCAGGGGGCAGCGCTTGCAGGCTCACCACCTGATCCCTGAAGGGAGTAGTGGGAACCTTGCGCACATAGCCGGGCCGGGGCCTCAGGATTACCTGGGAGTCAGCCGTCCCGAACTCTAGGCACAAATCGTCGACCGAAAATGCGTGCAGGTCCCCTACCCTCTTGATGGAGGCCAATGCAAGCAGGAGCAGAGTTTTCATTGACAGAAACTTCAGCTCAACTGTCTGCAAAGGCTCAAATGGGCCCTGCTGTAGTGCTCTGAGCACTAGAGACAGGTCCCAAGAAGGTATTGAGGGGGGCCATGGAGGATTTAACCTTCTCGTCCCCCTAAGGAACCTGATGATCAGGTCATGCTTCCTCACCCACTTCCCTTCGACGGGGTCGTGGTTGGCAGCAATCACAGCCACGTAGACTTTAAGGGTGGAGGGAGACAGCCTTCGCGCCAACCCCTGCTGTAGAAAGGACAGCACGACTTACGATGATCAGACATTTCCGGGGGTCTTCTTGGTGAGAAGAGCACCACTCGACGAACAGGTTCCACTTCAAGGCGTAAGCATGTCTCGTAGACGGTGCTCTAGCCGAAGTGATGGTGTCAACTACCTCTTGGGGTAGGTCACCTAGAACCTCTGTGTCCCATCCAGGGACCAGACAAGAAGTTTCCAGAGGTCTGGACACGGGTGCCACAAGGTGCCCCATCTCTGAGTCAGTAGATCCTTCCTCAGAGGAATCTGCCAAGGAGGGGCTGTCACAAAGAGCATCAGTTCCGGGAACCAAGTCCGAGTGGGCCAGTAAGGCGCCACGAGCAGGACCCGAAACGACTCCAAATCAGCTGGATTATCTGGGAATGGAGTTTCCATTCTCCCGGGAGCACAGCTCATCGGCTGCCCGGTTGTGCAGACCAGGAATGTGAACGGCACGAAAGCAACCTCAGATGCTTCTGACTCCAGAGGAGGTGGTGGCGGGTGAGTTGTGTCATGCAACGGGAGCGTAGACCACCTTGTCAGTTGATGTACACAATTGTCGCAGTGTTGTCCGTGTGGACTAGTACGTGCTTGCCTCGTAAGCGCCCTTTGCGATGGATCAAGGCGAGGCGCACTGCCAGCAACTCTAGGCAATTGATGTGCCAGTGCAGTTGGGGGCCATCCAAACCCCCGATACTGCAAGCTCGTCAAACGTGGCCCTCCAGCCGGTGGTAGAGGCATTCGTGTGAACCACAGCATGCCTGGAGACCTGCTCTAGGGGCACTCCTGCCCGGAGAAACGCAAAGGTCTGACCACGGGGTGAAGGTTTGGCGGCAGGCCGGTGTGACTCGGACCCAGTGAGTGATGCGTAGCCATGCCCACCTCAGGACTCGGCCATAGAGCCAGTGTTAAAGCAGTCTCATATGAAGCAGTCCCAGCGGCGTGACTGCCGCTGCAGCTGCCATATGCCCCAGGAGCCTCTGAAAGTGTTTCAGTGGGACCGCCACCCTGCCCTTGAACATATTCAGGCAGTTCAACACCGACTGCATGAGGCGTGCTCGACCGAATCCAACTCCATACCGAGAAAAGAGATCCTTTCCAAGGAGAGTTTTCTCTTTTCCCAGTTGACCCGAAGGCCCAACCGGCTGAGATGCAAAAGCACCAAGTCCCTGTGTGCACACAACTGATCCTAAGACTGAGCTAGTATGAGCCAGTCGTCGAGGTAGTTGAAAATGTGAATGCCCTGTTCTCTCAAGGGAACAAGGGGTGCCGCCGCAACTTACGTGAAGACACAGGGTGACAGGCACAGCCCGGAGGGCAGGACCTCATACTGATATGCTTGTCCTTCGGACGCGAACCGCAGCAATGGTCTGCAATTACTGCAAACCAATCTCAGGGACGGATGCACCCGAAGATGCGTTCCTGCGTCAACATCTTGAACAGTAACCGGTGAAGGGCCCGGTTCAAGACACGCAGGTCCAAGATCAGTCGTAACCCACCGCCTTTCTTGGGTACAACGAAGTAGGGGCAGTAAAACTCCATCTCCATATTGCCTGGAGGGACTGGCTCTATCGCATCCTTCACCAGTAGGACTGCAATCTCTGCACGCAAGACAGGAGCATCAGCCGCCTTCACTGATGTGAAGCAGATACCGCTGAACTTGGGGGGTGCCTGGCGAACTGAATCGCATAGCTGAGTCTGATGGTCCGCAGGAACCAGCGAGACGGTATGGGTATCCAGGTACCCAGACACCACACAAGCTGGACTAGCAGGACCACCGACATACCCGCGGTGGGGCAGCGAGGTGGAACGCAGGGACCTGAAGACAGGTCTGAGTGTGCAGTGCAACACTCTCGAACCGCCCACTGCTGCCTGCTGGCGAGAGAGGAGGATGAGTGTGGTCCGGTGTTGGTCCGTCCGCGACTTTCCATGCCCTCTTGGGACCCAGAGACAGAGAAAAAAGATTTTTGGAAACCAGATTCTCCACCCGGCCCTCCTCCGGGGAAGGGAGAGGTGCATCGGTGACGAGCAGGCTGGGGCGCTGCAGCCGGCGGACAGGTGGAGGCAGCAACTTCCCGCCGGGACAGAAGGTCGGACTGCCTCAGTCTGTAGATATGGCTAGGAACTATACTCTCATTCCGGCGTAATAATCAAGGAACTTTGCTGCCGTACCATGGGTGCAGCAGGCGCAATGATATTATGCAGCGCCTGAAAATAGGCTAACTGCCATCAACATAACCAACTGCTTGCACAGGGAGCGTGCTGGGGACTATTTTCAGGCGCTGCGTAATATCATTGAGCCTTTTTGTTTTAAATAGTGGAGTGTTCCTTTAACTGTTAACTGGGATAAATGAGATCTACAATTCATCTCTAGCATTCCCATTCATCTCTATGGTGTTGCCTTGGCTGCAAGAACCCCCGGAACACTAATGGAAGGCTTGCTACAGTCAAGTCAAGTCACCTTTATTTGTATAGTGCTTCATACAATACAGATTGTGTCAAAGCAGCTTTACAGTGTTAAACAGGAAAATAGATTCAGTTCTTAAAGTAAAGTAAAGTCAGTTCATTGATGATTCAGCGATGTCATCATCTAGTTCAGCTCTCTTCTAGTAGTGCCTTTGCAATCAGTCAAGCGTCCCCAACTAAGCAAGCCAAAGGTGACAGTGGCAAGGAGCCAAAACTGTGACAGAAAAAAATAAAAAACCTTGGGAGAAACTAGGCTCAGTCGGGGGTGCAGAGGACTTGTCTGGTTCCCATGGTCTTGTCCCGATGGCCATCTAGTTGACATGGTCTCCGCTAAATAGCAAAAGGATCTGCCCACCGCAGTTGATTTTGATATTCTAGGTATTATCAAATGGTGAGAGTTTTGAGATTGCAGCGGACGTGAAGGACTATAATGCTATATGAGCACGCTCAAGTACTGAGGAGCTAAACTATTTAGGGCTTTACAAGTAATTAGTAAGATTTTAAAATGTATACAATGTTTAATAGTGAGCCAGTGCAGATTTGACAGAACCGGGCTAATATGGTCATACTTCCTGGTTCTAGTAAGAACTCTACATGCTGCATTTTGGACCAGCTGTAGTTTGTTTATTAAGCATGCAGAGCAACCACCCAATAAAGCATTACAATAATCTAACCTTGAGGTCATGAATGCATGAATTAACATTTCTGCAGTTGACATTGAGAGCATTGGTTGTAATTTAGATATATTTTTAAAGATGGAAAAATGAAGTTTTACAAATGCTAGAAACATGGTTTTCAAAGGAAAGATTGCTATGAAATAACACACCTAGGTTCCTAACTTATAGCGAAAAATTGACAAAGCAGCCATCAAGTGTTAGACAGTGTTTTGGGTTACTACATGTGGAGGTTTTTGGTCCAATAATTAAAACCTCAGTTTTAATTTTTCAGAATTTAGCAGTAGGAAATTACTAGTCATCCAGCTTTGAGAATGAGCGGAATTGTTCCTCAGGAGATCTATAGTGGACTATCTGATGCAATACTGTAGCTGACGGCTGCATGGTCAGAAGTTTTTCCCTAATAGTATCGATCTTGGAAGTAAAGAAGTTCATTAAGTCATTACTGCTGTGCTGTTTGGAAATGTCTGCATCTGTTGATGCTTTATTTTTCATTCATTTAGCCACTGTATTGAATAAATGCCTGGGGTTGTTTGTTTTCTTCTCAGAGAGATGAAAAAGTAAGCAGATCTAGCAGTAGAAGTACTTTCTCTCCATGCAAAACAAAATACCTCTAGTTTTGTCTTCTTCCAGCTGGGCTCCAGTTTCCAGGCTGCTCTCTTTAAGGTGCAAGTGTGCTCCTTATACCATGGTGTCAGACTGTTTTCCTTAATCTTCTTTAAGCGTAAAGGAGCAATCCTATCTAAAGAGCAAGAAAAGAGAGGGTCATAAGGGCCTTTCACACCGCTTTAGTTCCAGAACTAAATGTACAGTACTAAAGTACTGGGACGATTTTGCGCAAAGTATTTCCCAGTACCATTTAAAGGGTTGCATTCACACCGACAGTGTGTACTAGGAAGTGACGTAAGCCGGTCGACAGCAACGTCATTTGTGCGCGGCGTTCAACAATGAAAACAAAGAAGAACAACGTTAACAACAGGAGTATGGAGGATGCTGTGATCGGAGCTGTGTTTTTGTTGTGTCTAAAGCGATTGAAAGAACGGACAGGAGGACTAAGAATCTCCAACGACAACTGGCAGTGCTACATTTGCTACAAGTGCCTGCACTTCAGCGTCCATCCATCTATCGCTGTTCTCCATACTTGCGAAATAAGTTGACACAATGTTTACAGTATGTTTACACTGCGTTTTAAATCATGGTGGGTGAGGGTGTTTTCATACGCGTTTGGCCAATCAATGTCTACTTACGTCACGATTAGTACCAGTTGTGCTGGTTAGACCCTGCTCCGGAGTAGGAGCTAATTTGGTTCTCGAAAAAGGCATTCCAGTACTAAAATCACACCCAGTCCTGGCGGTGTGAAAACGCCAAAAAGTGGGTAGTTCCACAATTAGTTCTGGTACTATGAAAAGGTTCCTGCAGTGCGAAAGGCCCTATAGCTTCTGTTACAACATCTGTTTTCTGAACTATTGGATTTGCTGAGGAATTGAGACAAGTCAGGAAGATTTACAAAGCAGTCTTTTGTGGTAGAAGTGATGATTCTACCATATTTGTAACAAGGAGTTGAATTTGCCACTTTAGCTATATGGAGTATACACAAGGCTAGATAATGATATCGGATCACTCTGCTACAGAATTTCAATGCCATTAACATCAATTCCATGTAGCAATATTGTCTAAAGTATGATTAATGCTGATCCCAATGCATCTTTTTCATTATCAACATGGATATTAAAATCACCAACAGTTAAGACTTCATCTGCAGCCAGCACTAACTCAGATAGAAAATCAGCACTTTGATACAGTCTGTATGGTGCCCTGGTGCCCTGTATGCAGTAGCCAGTACAAACGTCACAGGGGATTTATCATTAACACTTGTTGCTCTGGATAATGTTATATGAAGGACTATTACTTCAAACGAATTATACTTGAAACCAGACCTCTGAGAAATACTGAACATATTACTATAAATTGTAGCAACACCTCCCCCTTTACCTTTTGGATGTGTCTCATGTTTATAACAGTAATCTTACATTATTTAAAATAATGTAATCATCTGGTTTTGGCCAGATTTCTGTCAAACAAAGCACATCTAAGTTATGATCTTTGATCATATCATTTACAAAAAGCGCTTTCGTATAGAAAGGGATAGTTCGGGGAACAGACACCGTCTCTATAGTATGATATCTAGGTTAAAGAGTCTCTATGTGTGGAGACCTACCTGAATTCTGTGACTTGAGGCAGTTAGCAGATGGTCGGTTTAGCCAGTCTGTCTGCTTCCTGACCTGGGCTCCAGTTAGTTAAGTACAAACTAGAAGACTATGTGCCATACGCATTATAGACCTCCTTGCCAGTTTTTGTTTTGAAAACAGACATTATTTTTGCTATTGTTATGCTGCTATTGGTGTAGAAATTATAAATTTAGGGTTAGGGTTGACGATAAGGTTAAAATTGTTTATTTTGATATGTTGTTCCAGGACAACAAAAGATGACCAACAAATCCTTCCCTTTGTGGAGATAATATCTTAATCAGGTGGTGCCTTATTATTCCCATATGTCTTCATTTTGCTCTTTTCTTGTCTTTAATAGCACTTACAAAAAAGTAAGGCCGAGCGTAAATGGCAACAGACATAAGGTGAGTGAGAATTTTACATTTTTAGCATGAGCACACGAAGGGCTCGGATTACCAGTGTCATTCATGCAACACATAACTTACATGCAAAAACCTGCCAAATGTCCTTGTTAGTTGAAAAAAATCCCAAATTAATCAGAACTCGTGGGCCAGATTTGAGGATCCCTGCTATATACAGTCATGGCCAAAAGTTTTGGCAGTGACAAATTTTGTGTTTTGCAAAGTTTGCTGCTTAAGCTGTTGTGGTGTTCATTCACATAATTTCTAGATTACTGTGTAGAGTGATCAGATGCATTTTAAATAATTGCTGAAAGCTTCATTGGCCAAAAAAGGAACATTTCACACAAAAAAAAAATCACTGTTTTTTGATCCTGACACAAAATGACCAGCTAACATTAACTGACTAATCATAGATGCATTTTAAATAATTGCTAAAAGCTTCATTGGCCAAAAAAGGAACATTTCACACAAAAAAAAAATCACTGTTTTTTGATCCTGACACAAAATGACCAGCTAACATTAACTGACTAATCATATCAGCAACACATATTAAAAATGTGAATGAGTACTAGTCAGGTGAAATCACTATCATACTATTTAAATTGTAAGAGCAGACTGATTGCTATAAAAGGAGGGAAGAAGCACTTCCAATCATTGTGTTCTTGTTAGCAATGGTTACCTCCGAAGAAACACATGCAGCCATCGCTTTCCATCAAAATGGCCTCACATGCAAGGAAATTGCTACAAAGAATATTGAACCTGAAAGAACCATTTACCGGATCATCAAGAACTTCAAGGAGAGAGGTTCGACTGCAGTGAAGAAGTCTTCAGGACGTACCAGAGTGTCCAACAAGCGCCAGGACCATCTCCACCTGAGGAGTCAGCTATGGAATTATGTCGCCACCAGTGCAGAGCTTGCTCAGGAATGGCAGCAGTGAGGCCAAGACTTTTGGACAACAGTCTGGTGTCAAGAAGGGAAGCAAAGAAGCCACTTCTCTCCAAGAAAAACGTCATGGACAGACTGAAATTCTGCAGGAAGTACAAGGATTGGACAGCAGAAGACTGGTGCAAAGTTATTTTCTCTGATGAAGCTCCCTTCTGACTGTTTGGGACATCTGGGAAATTGATTGTTCAGAGAAGAAAAGGTGAATGCTACCATGAGTCCTGTGAAGTGCCAACAGTGAAGCATCCTGAGACCATCCATGTCTGGGGAGTGGGCTCTCTCACAATTCTGCCCAAAGGCACTGCCATGAAGCCATGAATATATCAAAAGGTCCTGAAAGAGCGACTACTTCCAACGATCCATGAGCAATTTGTTGATGATCCATGCATTTATGCATTTTATGGAGCACCATGTCACAAAGCAGGAGTGATAAAGAAGTGGCTGAAGATCATTACATTGAAATTTTTGGATCCGTGGCCAGGCAACTCCCCGGATCTCAATCCCATAGAGAACCTGTGGTCAGTCCTCAGAAGGCGAGTGGACAAGCAGAA
>NW_015505686.1:874623-907182 GCF_001515645.1 Sinocyclocheilus grahami
ATTATCAATGTTGAAAATAGTTGTGCTGCTTTATTACTTTTTTTTTTTTAGAATTCGTTGATGAACAAAAAGTTGAAATGATCAGCAATTACTTGAAATATAAATAATTTGCAACATTATAAATGTCTTTACTGTCATTTAAGGTATCCTTACTCAATAAAAATATGAATTAAAAAAATTTAATTCATATTTTGAACAGTAGTGTACATATATTACAGTCATGGCCAAAAGTTTTGGCAGTGACATAAATTTTGTGCTTTGCAAAGTTTGCTGCTTATGCTTTTGTGGTGTTCATACACATTGTTTATAGATTATTGTGTAGAGTGATCAGATGCATTTTAAATAATTGCTAAAAGCTTCATTGGCCAAAAAAGGAACATTTCACACAAAAAAAAAATCACTGTTTTTTGATCCTGACACAAAATGACCAGCTAACATTAACTGACTAATCATATCAGCAACACATATTAAAAATGTGAATGAGTACTAGTCAGGTGAAATCACTATCATACTATTTAAATTGTAAGAGCAGACTGATTGCTATAAAAGGAGGGAAGAAGCACTTCCAATCATTGTGTTCTTGTTAGCAATGGTTACCTCCGAAGAAACACATGCAGCCATCGCTTTCCATCAAAATGGCCTCACATGCAAGGAAATTGCTACAAAGAATATTGAACCTGAAAGAACCATTTACCGGATCATCAAGAACTTCAAGGAGAGAGGTTCGACTGCAGTGAAGAAGTCTTCAGGACGTACCAGAGTGTCCAACAAGCGCCAGGACCGTCTCCACCTGAGGAGTCAGCTATGGAATTATGTCGCCACCAGTGCAGAGCTTGCTCAGGAATGGCAGCAGTGAGGCCAAGACTTTTGGACAACAGTCTGGTGTCAAGAAGGGAAGCAAAGAAGCCACTTCTCTCCAAGAAAAACGTCATGGACAGACTGAAATTCTGCAGGAAGTACAAGGATTGGACAGCAGAAGACTGGTGCAAAGTTATTTTATCTGATGAAGCTCCCTTCTGACTGTTTGGGACATCTGGGAAATTGATTGTTCAGAGAAGAAAAGGTGAATGCTACCATGAGTCCTGTGAAGTGCCAACAGTGAAGCATCCTGAGACCATCCATGTCTGGGGAGTGGGCTCTCTCACAATTCTGCCCAAAGGCACTGCCATGAATAAAGTATGGTATCAAAAGGTCCTGAAAGAGCGACTACTTCCAACGATCCATGAGCAATTTGTTGATGATCCATGCATTTTCCAGCATGATGGAGCACCATGTCACAAAGCAAGAGTGATAAAGAAGTGGCTCGAAGATCATTACATTGAAATTTTGGATCCGTGGCCAGGCAGATCCCCGGATCTCGATCCCATAGAGAACCTGTGGTCAGTCCTCAAAAGGCGAGTGAACAAGCAGAAGCCCACAAATTGTGATCAACTCCGAGAACTAATAAGGCATATAGAACTAATAGATCGCCATCATTCAGGATTTGGCCCAGAAGCTAATATCCAGCATGCCAGAGCGAATTGCAGAGGTTATGAAGAACAAGGGTCAACACTCTAAATATGCTGACTCACAGCCCGTAAGTACGTTTTCATATTTAAAGAATTTGCCACTGACGATTCAAACGCGAGTTTTGAGCATTGTAGAGTAGCGCTTGTTGTTTGTCGTTTCTCCGATCACAAATGCAGACATGGTTTTATGTTTACGCGGCGCGGTACGATGCAACGCAACGCGTAAAAAGACAGTATAAGTAATTATAATAAGTAATTATGTCCCCACTGAATGCAACAAATGCCTCGTTTATAATGGGTTTTATTGGTTTTGTCTCGTCTCGCCAGGACATGGCATCACAGTATGGTAAGGGGCGTAACATTTCCGTCACACTCTTGAGGAATTCGGCCAATCACAAAGCACTAGATAGCTGACCAATCAGAGCACACCTCGCTTTTCAGAACTATGAGCTTTGTAAAAATCGACGAGTTTCAGAAAGGCGGGGCATAGAGGAGAAACAATAATGTAGAGTATGTGAAAAAGAATGTTTTTTTTTTTACCTTAAACCACATAAACACATTTCATTACACCAAATACACAAAATAATGTTCGTTTTTAGCAACGTCATATGACCCCTTTAAAATGAAAACCTTCCCCAAATTGATTAGATATGTTTAACATGTTCAAGCAAAAACTGTAGCAAAATTATAATTTAAATGCTGTTTTTCCTAAATGCATTTAGACTTATGGGTAGGACACTTGGGATTGCATTTCCATCATAATACCATGTGATAATTGTACCATAATGCAGTGTGAATTTTGAAAATGCATTCTGAACCAATGGTAGGCTATAGCAAAAGAGTAGCAAAATGGTGATTTAAATGTCTTTTAGTTTTCTTAAATGCATTGACACTTTAACTTAAGACATTTAAATTACATTTTCATTAAATACCCCGTGATGAATGTAGTTTAAGTCAATGTGGATTTGAAAATGCATTCCGAGCTGCCAACCTGTCAATCATTACATCAAGGCAGGGTTCGGCAACAGTATTCACCTTTAACCAAATGCTTTTCACCTGCCTTAACATCGCTCACTGTTTGCACGACGATTAATGCACGAGATAAAGCAGACAGTGCAATTCTACACTTATTAACATTACATAACCATTACCCTCACATCTCATGGCTTTTGCAGCATCTCATGCACGACACAACATTCTAAAAATGCAGCAAGGTAAAATAAGTTCAACTTTAAAAATAAAAACCCTTTCAAGACCTTGTGTATTTCCCCCCAAAAAATGCATTGTGTAAACTGCTTTTTTATTATTCTTATTTTCTAACTTAATAGTTCAAACAAAAATGAGAATTCCTACTCGCCCTCAATTTGTTTAAGACCACTATGAATTTCTTTTTTGAAGAATGTGAGTAACCAAAAAGTTTCTTGACTCCATTGACTTCAATAGCATTTTCCCCCATACTACTGAAGTCAGTGGGGACCAGCTATTGTTTGGTTACCCACATTCTTTCAAATATCTTCTTTTATGTTCAACAAAAGAAAGAAAGTCATAAGGTTCGGAACAACTTGGGGGTGAGTAAATGATGACAGAATTTTAATTTCTGATTGAACTATTCCTTTAAGAATAAAGCTAAGAATATGATGTTCCCAAAATAATTTCTTAAGATTTGTTTTAAAGATTGTTCTGAAATTAAAACCCAAGAATTTGAATTCCTGAAAAGAATGATCTTAAAAATAATCATAAATAATGTTTCAAAGTTTGGATAACTTGTATTAAATCCCTGAAGGTAAGATGTTTAATGAATTTATTGTGTTGTTTCAAATATGAAGCATTTAAAATGTTTGTAATTTTAATGGTAAAAGGTTGTAAATATGCTACGGCAAGCTTAGTGAAATCACTGTAATTATATAAAAATTAACTACAATTAGCAGGGCCATGCAGAGACCTTTGGAGGGGCAGGTGCTCAAAGTATAAAAGGGGCACATGGAACACGGCTTTAAATAGGGCTGTGCTCTGTTAGATTTTGCTGTATTTGGCTGAGCAATCATTTGGGTTGCTCGCCAATGTACTAGATTTATCTAATACATAAAATAAGTAAGCTTGACCAAAGCTGTTGTGGGGAGAAGAATTTATTGAAGGTAGTAGTGTAGCAGTTCTTCAGCAGTGATGTTAGCATGTAGTCCTTCAAAGAATCTTAACCCAAGGTACTGTCTGTGAGACCAGGGGCCTGTACCATGAAGCCGGATTAGCTGGCTAGCCAGGTAAGTTTCAGTTTAGTTTGCACCAATCCTGGGTTTTAAGTACTATGAAAGTAGCTTGTCTTTTAGCGGCATTCATTGCCATAGTAACTTGCACTCCACAGCTAACCTGCTCCAGGGCAGGTTATGTTCTGGGTAAGAGATCTCAAACTGAAATTGGACCAATCAGATGTGAGCAAAGTGACACATGTCTGACACAAAAAAGTCACTCCCCCAGTTTCTCTTCCTCCACATTCAAGGTCACTATATAGTAAAAAAAATAATAATAAAAACAAAATTGTCTGGCTTTAATGATAATTGCTTAGAATTATTTTAAATGATTTATATAATTATTTTATGATTCATATTATTATTAATCCATAACACACAAGCAATTTTAGTTTAACAATTATTATAAAGGTTATATAGAGGCCATATATAATATAAATAAGCTGTAGAATCAATAGATAATGCTTTAAAAATGACTACATGTGATCTTACATATTCGAGTCTCTATTGCTATTATCAACTATTTAAACTAACTTCACAAGTTTCACTTGCACTGATAGAGCAAGATAATTTATTTGTCCACTTTCATGGATAAGTACTTTCTTCAGTGTAAATGCATTTAAATTCCTCATATTATTCAATCTCTTAACCTTTAGCGAAAGAGTTTTGAATCTCGCTGGGTCTCTCGCGAGAAGTGAATCACACATCTCTGTGTTGCAAGGCATGTAATTGGCTGTTCACCACTGATGTCACACATTCATGTGCACGCACTCCACAAACTCAGGATCAAAGCCAGAGTTGACAAAGAAAGCTGATGATCAGGCATCATGGTGCCAACAAAGCCGGATTGGAGTGGTTTGGTATTGTCAACTCGAAACTAATCCTGTAACTCTGAATTTGTTCAACTACCATCATGTTACAGGCCCCAGACCTTTATACCTGATAACAAATGTGCTACAAACAATAAAATAACACCCCATGGAGAGCAAATGATAGTGTAACCTCATGATGACCTGATAGGACCTCTCCCATGAAGAGCCCATGATACATTGAACTGATGTTGACCTAATGGGCTAATTATATGGTTCATTTGGGTCACACTTTTGTAAACAGAGTTTCCATTGATTGCATCTGAGGCACAGTCACAATGTAAATGCATCTGAATTGAAGTACACATAATCTTTCAGCTCCTTGCTGATACGTGTATCGAAACGGATGCTTCTGCAGCAAATGCCGTGACGCAGTCAGAAACACAGAACAGAAAATACCATTTTAAGTTTAAAAGTTAAATAATTTTTTTCTTTGCAACTCTTAATTACTCTGGAATTAGAAATTGAATTATATTATTATTATTATTATTATTATGATAAGACCCCCTCAACGTGCTTTAAACTTTTCCCAATCAAACAGCAAGAACGAAAGAGAACAGGCACCTTTGTTTATATTGGTGTGTGTGGAACTACATTAGCCGAATTTTTTATTTAATAAATATTTGATTTTAATAAAATGTAATTTTGTCCCCTGCACTTTATACGGGCTGGTGTGTTCAAGTAGAGGTTTCTAAATTTAAATCAGATTTAAATTCAAAGCGACAGTATTGATAGTCTATGCATGACCTGACGTTTTATTTGTATCCAAAATGAGGAGACGTGAACATCAGGAGCGCTGAACACTTATGCAGTGTATGTTTCATTCATACTCAAAACCGGAGGGCGCTCTCGTGCAGAAAGTCCAAAATGGACTAGAAGTAATAATTATGATGTGCAGGAAATCCTTAATGAGGACAAAAGCATCCGGCTATAAGCTGAGCTGAATAAAAAGAAGAAACGTTTTTACTGATGAAACGTTAAGTACGCAGTACTGACATATCATTTAGTATAGAAACTATCAAATATATTTCCTGCCTTATTCTTTGATAAAAATGGGGGAAAAAAGTGTTCGTAGTAGGCTTTATAAATCGATCATAAAAAATAGCGTTACTTCCACAGGCTACACACAGCAATATAAACAAGAGCTGAGCAAGCTCTCTTCACGTCGTTCTAAAATAATAATAATTTAATAATAAGTTAGGTGAAAGGTCATTATGTGGATCATTTTATTTATGACTAAATTACTATTCATTAATTTTACTAATAGTTAGATTGGGTAGGAAATTACAGTATTATGCTCCAAAAACATCCTTTAGTCATTGTACATAATGGTGATTAATGTGTGTCGTTATCATAGGTGATGATTCTACATCCAACTTTCATTAAGTATGTCCATGAGACTTGGTTGCTGAAACGTGCCAAATATCCATCCACTGGATTTCTCGCTATTATATTTGCCCTGCACGTCTGTGATCAGGTAAATCCCGCTCTCCTCCATTCTCGTTTTTATTTACACATTATTGTATAGACATTTTTGCCTTCTTTTTTGTCCAGGTTTCTACATTTGGGTTTGGTGCAGACCAATATGGAAACTGGTACCATTACTTTGAGAAAACCTCACATAACATTCGTACTGGTGCTCATAGTGGCAGCTTTGAATTCGACACCATGATGCAACTGTACTTGGAAAACAAAATTCAGGTGTACAGAGGGAGATGACTAGAAGTATTGACATTTGTCATGCAAGGCTTTTGTTCATTAAAAAAATAAAAATAAAGTTGTTCCATCATCTTAATCGAAAAATGCATTTGCCTCCAGTTTAACTGCCTATGAAAACTTTTAAAGGGATAGTTTACCAAAACATGAAAATCTTTCATCATTTACTCACTCTCATCTTGTTTCAAACTTGTAAGAATTTCTTTCTTCTGTTGAACACAAAATTAAATATTTTGAAGAATTTTGGTAACCAAATAGTATGATTACGACAATGACTATTTCGTGACGCGTGTTGTCTGACCCCAGTAGAGTGCAGAATGTTAATAAATGCTGATCCCAATGCATCTTTTTCATTATCAACATGGATATTAAAATCACCAACAATTAAGACTTCATCTGCAGCCAGCACTAACTCCGATAGAAAATCAGCACTTTGATAAAGTCTGTATGGTGCCCTGGTGGCCTGTATGCAGTAGCCAGTACAAACGTCACAGGGGATTTATCATTAACACTTGTTTCTCTGAATAATGTTATATGAAGTACTATTACTTCAAACTAATTATACTTGAAACCAGACTTTCTGAGAAATACTGAAAATGTTACTATAAATTGTAGCAACACCTCCCCCTTTACCTTTTAGATGTGGCTCATGTTTATAACAGTAATCTTGGGAGGTAGACTCATTTAAAATAATGTAATCATTTGGTTTTAGCCAGGTTTCTGTCAAACAGAGCATATCTAAGTTATGATCCTGATAATATAATTTACAAAAAATAGAAAAAATACATAGCAAGGTGTCACGATCACCAGCTGGAGTGCCCATGAGCTCCACCAGAGGGCAGTCCACCAACCACACTTGTCACACTCGCACAGACTACATTTCCCATAATCTTTTGCCGGACTCATCATCACTGATTGCCTTCACCTGTGTCTCGTTACCTTATCAATCTCACACTATAAAGTTTGCACTCATCCACACACACATTGCTGAGTATTGCTAGCCTGTAGCGTTTTTGAGTTCCTGTGGTTTTCTGTGTTTACGTGCCTTGTCTTTGGGGTTTGTCCAGGGATCCCTGGACTGTTTCCTTGTTTTCTGATTGTTTGGTGCCTGCCCTGACCTTCGCCTGTTTATTGGATTACTCATCCTGGATTGAACACGATTGCTGTTGTTTGACCCTACTTGTTTTGACCACTCTTCTGAATAATGCCCGCATTTGGATTCAACTCCATTGTCATGCCTCCCAACGTTCCAAAAGGGATCTAATATTCATTAAGCCAAGCTTTATCATTTGTTTATCTGTATTATATCTGTTTTTTATTTGTTGAACATCAATTAAATTGTTATCCTTAAATTGTTTTGGACGTTTTTTTGTATTTGCTAGTTTGGGGAGCAGACACAGTCTCTATAGTGTTACATCTAGGTGAAAGAGTCTCTATGTGCTGAGAATTACCTGACTTCTGTGACTTGAGGTGGTTAGCAGACGGTCAGTTTAGCCTGTCTGTCTGCTTCCTGACCTGGGCCCCACACTCAAAAAAATCAACTAGCCACTTGCTTGATTTGCAAAATACAAATATGTCTGATTAATATGAATACAACGAGTTTACTTCTGTTAAATGATTCATTCTTGTTATTTGTAACTAAATTAACAAATAATCAAATGAATTAGATCAGCTCTTGTTGATTCAATGAGACTGAGGCGCTTCATATCAACAACTCTCTCTGGTGAGTCACTGCGCATGCTCAGCACTGCGGCGGGAAGTTCGGGAACACGTCACGCAGTGGAGTTTTGTGAGCGGTTTGAACTGCTGCATCTACAAATGTATATTGTGTTCATATAACATATTCAAAGCAGTCCAAGTTTACTTGATTTGATTAGATGCATAATGGGTGCTACGATTAAATCACGTTCATTCAACAATGAATTTTTTTGAGTGCAGTTAGTCAAGTACAAATACCTTAGTGACTCACTGAGTGCAATGGGTTATCATAAAAGTTAGTTACGGTTGTTTCATAGAAACAAATTCTCAATTAGTGAAAAAAACAAATCCTTCATGTTCAGTCTTTGTTTAAAATGGAGCATAAAAATTAACCTTGACCTGACAAAAAGGTAAAGATTTAGCATTATAAAAATCTTCTTGATAAGCTTCCAAATGAACAATGGATCTGAACATTCATCTGCCAGTCTGGTGGGTATGGAATTATATGGGTAGCAATATTCGTTTTGAAATGTAACAGGCTATGCAAAATGGCAATGCAAAACATAAAATTGCAATGTATTTCTGTATTTAAATTTACATTTTACCATTCATATGTGCAACGTTTCGTGCAAAATGAAAATGAAAATTCCATTATATAATTTACATTTGCCATTTCCTACACTAGTTTAAATATGTAAATTAAATACATATCTTAACGCTTTATAAGTTGCAAAATTAAAATGAAGATGTTTCCCAAATTGATTAGATATGTTGAACATGTACAAGTAAAAACTGTAGCAAAATTATCATTTAAATGCTGTTTTTTCTAATTGCATTTAGACTTACGGGGAGGACACTTGGGATTGCATTTTCATCATAATACCACGTGATAATTGCAGCAAAATGCAGTGTGAATTTCAAAATGCATTCTGAACAAAAGGTCTAGCAAAATGGGGATTTAAATGTCTTTTAGTTTACTTAAATGCATTGACACTTACACTTCAGACGTTTAAATTACATTTTCATTAAATACCCCGTGATGAATGTAGTTTAAATCAATGTGGATTTGAAAATGCATTCCGAGCCGCCAACGAGTCAATCATTATATCAAGGCAGGGCTCGGCAACAGGATGCACAATAGGTCAATATTCACCTGCCTCAAAATCGCTCACTCTTTGCACAACGAATAATGCCCGAGATCAAGCACACAGGGCAATTCTACACTTATTAACATTACATAACCATTGCGCTCACATCTCACGGATTTTGCAGCATCTCATGCACGACACAACATTCTAAAAATGCTAAACAAGATAAAATAAGTTCAACTTTAAAAAAAAAAACTTTCAAGACCTTGTTTTTATCCCACCAATTCCACTGCACATGTCTCACGTTTTTCAAAGCAGAAATGCATTGTGTTAACAGCCTTTAAGAATCAAATTTTGCTTTTTTCAAATTTGCTTTTTTAATTCTTATTTTCTTAATTCTTATTTACTTTTCTTAACTTAATAGTTCAAACAAAATCAAAAAACAAGAATTCTGTCTTTTACTCACCCTCAAGTTGTTTCAAACCTCTATGAATTTCTTTTTTTTGAAGAATGTGAGTAATCAAAAAGTTTCTTGTCTCCATTGACTTTCATAGCATTTTCCCCCATACTATTGAAGTCAGTGGGGACCAGCTATTCTTTGGTTACCCACATTCTTCCAAATATCTTCTCTTATGTTCAACTAAAGAAAGAAAGTCATAAAGTTCGGAACAACTTGAGGGTGAGTAAATGATGACAGAATTGTAATTTCTGGTTGAACTATTCCTTTAAGAATAAAGTTAAGAATATGATGTGTTCTGTAGAGGAAATTTTATTTTCATCTTAAATATTATTATCATCTGTATTATTTGCTTCACTGTAAAGAGTGTTCTTTAGACTGTCTCTGGGTGCTTCTTTATGCTTGAGTTTTCGATGAGCTGAGAGATAACAGGAAATCTATTTAGTGTGTGTGTGGGTGTGTGTGTGTGCGCAAGACAAGTGTGAGATGAGAAATGCTATTTTATACCTTGATTCTTAGAAAATAATTTGCATTAAATGCTTAGAAACACATCTAGGGAACATAGTTGGATACCTTAAATGGACACATATGTTGAATATGCATTATGATTGGATGAGATAGAAGCATCCTAGTTTGATTAGGATATACTGAGTCAAAGTGTTATTCGGGGTCACACTCTGCAGTCAACTTGAATGACTGTATGACTGTTAAATTTTCTTGCAAGAAAATAAATACAAAATAATTTCTTAAGATATTTTATTTTTTTTAAAGATTTCTCTGAAGATAAAACCCAAGAATGTGTATTCCTGAAAAGAATGTTCTTAAAAATAATCGTAAATAGTCTCTCAAAGTTTGGATAACTTGTATTAAATCCCTGAATGTAAGATGTTTAATGAATTTATTGGGTTGTTTCAAATATTAAGCATTTAAAATGTTTGTAATTTTAAAAAGGTTGTAAAAATGCTAAGGCAAGCTAGTGAAATCACTGTAATTATATAACAATTAACTATAATTAGATATAAAAGTGACTGAAATTACAGTATTATGCTCCAAAACATCCTTTAGTCATTGTACATAATGGTGATTAATGTGTGTTGTTATCATAGGTGATGATTCTATATCCAGCTTTCATTAAGTATGTCCATGAGACCTGGTTGCTGAAAAGTGCCAAATATCCATCCACTGGCTTCTTCGCTATTATATTTGCCCTGATCAGGTAAATCCCGCTCCCCTCCATTCTCGTCTTTATTTACATATTATTGTATAGACATTTTTGCCTTCTTTTTTTGTCCAGGTTTCTACGTTTGGGGCTGCGTCATTTTGAAAGCACTTACAAGGTGACTATTGGAATTTTGGTCACAAATACTGTACTATTGTGTTCTTGCTTTGTATTTGTAATTGTGCTTGTTCATTAAAAAAAAAATACATTGTTCCATCATCTTAATCGAACAATGCATTTTTTAACTGTGTCTAACTGTCTATGAAAACGTAGATAGTTTACCAAAACATGGAAATCTTTCATCATTTACTCACCCTCATCTTGTTTCAAACATGTAAGAATTATTTTTTTCTGTTGAACACAAAATAAGATATTTTGAAGAATGTTGGTAATCAAATAGGTAACCAGTCTTTAAAATATATCTCTTAATTATACATTTAAAATAATCATATTTTAAATGTAAAAATTTGAAAATAGAAATATGAAATTAAACGATAGGCTACTTTTAATTATGAAATTAAAACCGCCAGTATAGGTGGTGGCAAATTCACTCTTAATGAGTAAGTCACAGAAGCATTCATTTGAACTAATTCATTCAAAACAGCTGATTCATGTCGACGCTGATGGCCTCGTGGGCAGCGTGCCGACATACAGTGCCATTGTGCTTTGGGTGTCACGAGTTCGAGTCCCTGCTCGCGAACCTTTCCCAATCCCATCCCCCTCTCTCTCACCCCCTTCACTTCCTGTCGACCTATACTGTCCTATCTAAATAAAGGCATAAAATGCCATAGATAAACCTTTAAAAAAAACAGCTGATTCATTCAGGAACTAGGCAAGAATGAATAACTCAAACCGATTCGTTCACAACCTCGGATTCGTTCAGTAAATGTGTTCAGTGTGTTGATCGAAGATGCTGTGGCTGAACTGAACTGTTGGCAGCCGTGCTGATATTCTAGAAATATTGTGTAATATTGTATGTTTTATATATATAGTATATATAAAACGTATACGTTTAATATTTTTAAAATATATTTTATACATATATATATATATATATATATTAAACGTATACGTTTCATATATATTATATATGAAACGTATATATATATATATACGTTTTAAATATAAACTCATTCAGGGTCGTTTTGCCAACATATCTTCAATTCTGGATGCATTGAAAGAGAAACATCACTAATAAGGGATACCTGTCATTAAAGCACTACAAATCCTGCACAGACTCGAATCACTGGTGCCCTTGTTCCCCTGTCATGCGTTTTGCTTACCTATTTATGTCGCATTCATTTTTTTTTTTTTAATAATTTAATTACAGTTATTATAAAGTCAAGTCTCAATTAATTGGATCTCAAAACCAAGTCAAGTAATTTTTTTAATCAGTCAAGCAAGTCTGAATTTCTCCAGTGAGACTCGAGTCAAGTCATGTGACTCGAGTCCCCCACCTCTGTTGCTGTATGCTCCATGTGCAAGAATTAATAATCATTGCTTTAGAAGATTTTAGTGTTTTCTATGGTTAATTGTTACCTGTTGAATAATGTATTCATCACATGCATGTCCTGATGGATCTTCTTAAACTTACAAATAATTTTTTGACTAAGATGTTCATGAGAATTGTGCCAAATTATTTAGGATGGTTTATGGTCAAGGCTTGTGTTTTTTATATTCTATGTAAAACGTTAAGAACAAACGGCAATTTTAGTCTTTGGGAGGAACAGTTACATTTGTAATGTTTAAAAAAACCTTTAAGAAACTTTTAAACTATTTTAGATTATACACTATAATATATTTCAATTTTTCAACTTTTTGTAAATATTTGTGTTTTAGAAGTCCAACGATTTGAACAGAATTCTCACAATCTCTATTTTATTTGTGTGTTCAGTGTACATTCCACAATGCCCTACCTTGACTATAATGACAGGAACTGGTATATCCTGTTGTACAGAGTTCAAGTCTGAGAGTTAAAACTAAACCACCCCCACTCTTAAACCAATGCACTTTCACACTCACACACACACATTCTCCTCTGCATTTCTTCTCTTCTGTAACTGGTTTCCTAATCTAGTTGTCTAATCAATCTGTCAATGTGTGATGAATTGCTTTGTTCCTCTTTTGTAAGTCACTTTGGATGAAAGTGTCTGCTAAATGCATAAATGTAAATGTATTTGCATTGCTTTGACCATTCTCTGTAGATCCCACCTTCTTGCACACTGTGATTGGTCAATGTGACCAGAGGGGTCGAGAGCCATGGCAACGGAGCAAGGCCGGTGGAGTAAATGCTAATGTGCGAGCGACACCTGTGCCACTCACCGGTCTCGAGTCCCATGGAGGAGCTCCGGAAGGATAAAAGGAGGAGTGACAACAGTGTTGGACGAGAGTGGACCAGGCCTGGACTTTATTTTGTGTTTTGGTTCTGTTTGTGTGCAACAGTCGTCCGCGAGGGGCTGTCGCACTATTTTGGGTTTATTTTATTATTAAAGTTTAATTTAAATGTTCACCGGTTCCCGCCTCCTCCTTCCCGAACTACAAACGTTGTTACAATCAATTATGTACAACTCCTGCACGCTACTGGTCAAACCTCTTTGCAGTCATTACTTTTAATTAAAGCAAAGTTAATTTAAAATTGTAATTGTCCCTAGCAAATACTCCACTTACAGATATGAACAATCAGTTTGTGGGTTGATGCAGAGGTGTCATTGTTAAAATTCCTGGGGCATCTGGATCTCTACCATTATTTGCAGTTCTCTTGTGCAAGAACTATCAGTTATTTTCAGTATTACACCAACCGCCAATGACACATGGCACAAAATACATTTTCTTTAAAATATGATTTTGTTAATATTTAATTTGTTATAGATATTTTACAGGTTTTTGAATCACCTATACATTCTAAATTGGTTTAACATGTAATGTTTCCTTAAATGACTGTGAAAATGTATACTAAGAGCATGAATAATGATCAGTTGCTCAATGGCAGTCTTTCTTCTTGTTGTGAAAAAATTATTCTACCTTTCAAACAACTCTACCATTGTAACATACAGATTGCAAAATATTGATTTTAACATTTCCTGATGTGTTGACAAGTAAAGAACTGCAAACAGATTTATATGAACCTACAGTATGTGCCAATATTACAAAAGAAACCATTAAATGACTAAGCACTCAGTTATATGTGACCCCGGACCACAAGTTGCATGGGTATATTTGTAGCAATAGCCAACAATACATTGTATGGGTCAAATATATAGTTTTTTCTTTTATGCCAAAAATCATTAGGATATTAAGTAAAGATCATGTTCCATGAAGATATCTTGTAAATTTCCTACCGTATATGTATCAAAAATGTATAGTTATTAGTAAATATGCATTGTTAAAGACTTCATTTGGACAACTTAAAGGCGATTTTCTCAATATTTAGATTTTTTTTCACACCCTCAGATTCCAGATTTTCATATAGTTTTATCTCAGCCAAATATTTTCCTATCCTAACAAACCATACATCAATGGAAAGCTTATTTATTCAGCTTTCAGAAGATGTTCAAATCTCAATTTAAAAAAATTTACCCTTATGATTGGTTTTGTGGTCCATGGTCACATATGTATAATGTTCGTACAGTTTAATAGCATAAATGAATGTTTATTTACTCATTCATCAATCGGAATGAATTCAGTCCGATTGAACCAAAAATTGTGCATGTAAACGTAGCCACTGATAATTCTATCCTCTCCTACCATAAAAGTGTTATATTTAGTAACTTAAAATGTTTTTATTAAATTCACATTAAATACAAAGTCAGTCGTATTAAAAAAATGTTATGGCATGACACCCATATCTGGTACTTAAAGCTGCAGTCCATAAGTTTTGCCTCTTTGTCGCCATCTCTGTTTGAATACCTGCAGTTGCAGCTGTGTGCGGAATTATCTTCCTTGCATGGGTTGTGAGCTGGCACAGCTCCAGCATGGATGAATCTAATGTTTTGAGGAGTATGTGTGGCAGTCAGTCACCGTGCCGGTGTGGATATTTACTGTACTTCGCAATCGCAGATTCTAGCCTACGTCTTGGAATATATGACCCAAATAAGAATTTTCACCGTATATTGTCATCTGAACAAGTAAGTAACAAGTCTGCCACGTTTGTTCTGACCAACTGAGGACAAAAAGCATTACAATAAATTGCGCTACCAATGGTGATTTAATCTACAGATCGGTTAGCTCATATCACATCAAACCATGCAAATTATTATTATTGTTATACTTTATTCTCAAATTATTAATGTTAACAACATCAGCATTGTGTGACTATGAGTATAGTGTGTATTAGTGTGTAGATTTAAATTTCTGGACAGTCTAATCTCTAATTGTCATACCATTCGATTTTCATATTAAGAAATTATTTTACCCAAAAAGCAAATTATGCTCCCTTCGAACTGGTTGTCTTTAAAATACAAATCTTGTGTAATCCCAGGCTATCTGTAATCAGAAGCACATTTAAAACTGGAATATTATTTAATTTCATTCACATAAACACATAATCCTTTCTGGATTACAATCCGCCATCAAATTGATACATTTAATTATTCTAGCTGCTGTGAGAAAAGGCTACAAACGATCTGCCACCTGTAGGATCCTCACATGCGATAGCCTAGTAGCCGGGACACTTCTTTATGTTTACAGTAGCCAACAATACATTGTATGGGTCAAATATATAGTTTTTTCTTTTATGCCAAAAATCATTAGGATATTAAGTAAAGATCATGTTCCATGAAGATATCTTGTAAATTTCCTACCGTATATGTATCAAAAATGTATAGTTATTAGTAAATATGCATTGTTAAAGACTTCATTTGGACAACTTAAAGGCGATTTTCTCAATATTTAGATTTTTTTTCACACCCTCAGATTCCAGATTTTCATATAGTTTTATCTCAGCCAAATATTTTCCTATCCTAACAAACCATACATCAATGGAAAGCTTATTTATTCAGCTTTCAGAAGATGTTCAAATCTCAATTTAAAAAAATTTACCCTTATGATTGGTTTTGTGGTCCATGGTCACATATGTATAATGTTCGTACAGTTTAATAGCATAAATGAATGTTTATTTACTCATTCATCAATCGGAATGAATTCAGTCCGATTGAACCAAAAATTGTGCATGTAAACGTAGCCACTGATAATTCTATCCTCTCCTACCATAAAAGTGTTATATTTAGTAACTTAAAATGTTTTTATTAAATTCACATTAAATACAAAGTCAGTCGTATTAAAAAAATGTTATGGCATGACACCCATATCTGGTACTTAAAGCTGCAGTCCATAAGTTTTGCCTCTTTGTCGCCATCTCTGTTTGAATACCTGCAATTGCAGCTGTGTGCGGAATTATCTTCCTTGCATGGGTTGTGAGCTGGCACAGCTCCAGCATGGATGAATCTAATGTTTTGAGGAGTATGTGTGGCAGTCAGTCACCGTGCCGGTGTGGATATTTACTGTACTTCGCAATCGCAGATTCTAGCCTACGTCTTGGAATATATGACCCAAATAAGAATTTTCACCGTATATTGTCATCTGAACAAGTAAGTAACAAGTCTGCCACGTTTGTTCTGACCAACTGAGGACAAAAAGCATTACAATAAATTGCGCTACCAATGGTGATTTAATCTACAGATCGGTTAGCTCATATCACATCAAACCATGCAAATTATTATTATTGTTATACTTTATTCTCAAATTATTAATGTTAACAACATCAGCATTGTGTGACTATGAGTATAGTGTGTATTAGTGTGTAGATTTAAATTTCTGGACAGTCTAATCTCTAATTGTCATACCATTCGATTTTCATATTAAGAAATTATTTTACCCAAAAAGCAAATTATGCTCCCTTCGAACTGGTTGTCTTTAAAATACAAATCTTGTGTAATCCCAGGCTATCTGTAATCAGAAGCACATTTAAAACTGGAATATTATTTAATTTCATTCACATAAACACATAATCCTTTCTGGATTACAATCCGCCATCAAATTGATACATTTAATTATTCTAGCTGCTGTGAGAAAAGGCTACAAACGATCTGCCACCTGTAGGATCCTCACATGCGATAGCCTAGTAGCCGGGACACTTCTTTATGTTTACAGACGTGACATAATGACGCAGCAGCATGCTCGAATTTCCCGTGAAAACCTACCCGTACCACTCAAATTAGAAAACATTATTATAAGCTAACCGTTGTGAATCAGGCTAAAGTAAGGCGATAGATTTGAACACTGGCTGGTTGTGTACTTGCTCAAATATTGATTTCTGATCATTTTATCCAAAAAAAGTTACGAACTGCAGCTTTAAGTAAAAAGACGTGTTTTTATGCATAGTTAATAGATTAAACTATTAGGCAGCTTTGCCCATCTCCCATTAGCCTATAGATCAATGTAAGAACCAATTTAATATGTCAATAATTTGGATATTATAACTGTTTTCTTAGAGTGTTGATTTGCAAGTAATGACAAAGTATAACTTCTGTAACGTTCTTTGAGAGGCAATTTTGATATTTCCTATGCATATGTCTCAATATTATTTCTAATGTTTCTGATGTATAATTTCGGTTCTGTTTCTTTAACGGCCACGCACGTGCTTGTGGGACGAGGTAGAATAGGTGCGGGCAGGGAAATAAGGGAGAAACAGTTTTCTTACCGTCTTGCTGTCATTTATGGATAAAACTTGTGTTTAAACGTTTAATGAAACACAAGTTAAAGGAATTACAAGTGCAATATCATAGGATATAAGAACCAACTGGATTTTGTAATTTTGTGTTTTGATTAAACTTGCATTTTTGTTACAGACTTTTGACTGACTTCTGTGATGGGTAAGAACCCATTTTTTCTGCCACTTTTAAGTTAATCAAGTACTTTGCATCTACAATCAACTAACATTATCTATAAAGGTGCAAAGTACATTTACTTACACATTTTTGAGAATCGAGATGTTTCATGATATAGTTGTCAATGTCAAACGGGTTTGGTCTTTATGTCAAACGGGTCTGGTCTGGTACAGAATTAAATTAGTGCTGCTGTTGGATAACGGGTCGAGTGTTCTGTTAAGTACTGCTGGTGCACGTTTACCAAACAGGACCTGTGCAGGACTTTGCTTTAAACTGCTTTGCGTCTCTCCATCAGATAACCCCATGTGCGCGATGCGCCATTTACAGGTATTTCCCTAAACTGCCGGCGCCACACAGCTCATACATTTTTCCGCCAAAGGGTGAGAATGTAATGATTACGAAAACAATTATTTATTTTTGATAATTATTATTTTATTTCAGTTAGTTTTTCAATAACTGTTGTTAGTTTCGTTTCGTTTTAGTTTTTTTATTATTTTGTAATTTTTATTTTATTTCAGTTTACGAAATAAACTGAAAAATGTTTTCATCAATCATTTTCATCGTTTTAGTTTTCATTTACGAAAATAACCTTTTGCCGCCTTCGTGGAGTGGACTCTGGCGAGAACTCGGACCCAGAGCCCAGCCCACCATCTTCCCGCCGCTACGGAGCATCAGCCTGAGCCCACCGATGATGGAGAGCCATTTCCCGCCACTATCCGCGAGCCAGAGCAAAGCCAATCGACTGAGCAGAGGATCGCCTCGGAAGTTGAGCCCGGCGACAGTGCCCACCACGAGGGAGCAAGCCGTGGACGGTGTGAGCGTGGAGAAGAGCTCCGCCCCCTGCATCACGGCTGAGGGTGAGGTGACTATGGCGGCACATAAGTGCCAAAACGAAGAGGGGAGGGATCCAGCCCCCGAATCAAGCTCAGAGCACCCTCCAGTGGCCGCTCCTCAAAAATGCCCCCCCTCCCGCCCGCTCTAGCCTCCTCCACCGCTGTCAGCTGGCAGCCCCTCTGCTTGCCCTCAGCCCACCATCATTGTGGTGCGAGCCCCGCGGGAATGCCATCCTCCAGCGTCACCGTGGTTGGAGTCTCCCTCACCTCCGCCTCCGAGGCCCGGACTCCGCCTTGACCCGTAGACCCAGTGGCTCCACCTCGGCTCCTAGCTCCCTCGCCTCCACCGTCACCCATCGATCCATCAGCTCCACCGGGCTCCCTCATCCCTCCGGCTCCACCTTGGTTGGGCGTCGACCCGCCATCGCCTCTGGACTCCACTTCTCTGGCTGCGCCTCATCGCTCTGTCCCACCGGCTCCGTTGGGTTTCTTCCTCCCGCCAGCTCCACCTTGGTCCTCAGTCGCTCCGGCTCCGCCGCAGATCTCCGGATCTCTGCCTCTGCTTTGGTCGCCTTCCGGGAGGGGGGAGTAATGTCACGCCCCTGGACTCTGTGTTGTGTTTTCCCGCCCCAGGTGTGCCGTGTTCCCTTTCATTAATCTCGTGCCCCCACAAAAATACTGAGTGCATGACTCAGGGACATGTCCCCGCCACTGGGGACATGTCCCCCCCATCCCCAGCGGCTGCTACGCACCTGCTGAAGATCAATGGGTTGAGACAATAAAAGTGTGCAGATACTTCTGCCAGGCACCTTTTCAGAATTACCCAAGATACTGATGGTGAACGTTCATAGCATTGTTTGAACTGAAGACGATTGCTCAGTGTCATTGTTATGTTTACAAAACTTCAACAGTTATAAGTCAGGTTCTTAAAATACTGATTTTCTTTAGAATCTCATACACCAATGAGAATGAAGAGGACCATACATTAACAATAATCTGGGATAATGTATAAGATAGTGACATTTAGGTGTTAAAACATTTCCAAATACTTCTTTCATCTCTGAAAGGAATGCATGTACAAGTAATTCTAGTTATGGTAGTTTATCTTTCCTCATCTTAGCTGCCATGACAATGTCTGCATTGTAATCTCTTTACATAAAAACAGTACGTGCCAATATCTGCTGCCAGGAGGAACACGATAGCCTATTATAAATGAAAACAATCTAAAAAGGCACTGTGACGAGTGGGGCGGGGCTGAGAGCCATGGGAACAAGATTGAGGTCTCTGCAGAGCAAAAGTGTGCGTTTCTGAATTTGTGGGTGTTTTCAAACTGCAGGGTGTTTCTCAATCATGCAATCAAAATGATCCCCCTTACCTAACCCTAGCCCTAAACCTACCATCACTATGATGTCAGCCAATCAGGAAAGATGGTCTAAAAATGCCCCGATCTGGTTACTTCCATTACTTTCCAGCAGAGGCCTGGGCTGTGTCCGAAATCGCCCCCTATACCCTTAAATAGGGCACTATTTGAGGGGACAGCCATTTTTATTGGTGTCCGAAACCATAGTGGACATTCTCGAGTGCACTCATTCAATCCCACAATGAAATGAAAAAAAATGAGTGTACAACTGGTGCACGCTCAATGGCTAGAGAATACCCATAATGCACTGTGAGAGTCCGAATGAATTCCCGCATCTCGCCAGAAGATGGCGTCCCACCGGTCTCGAGTCCAACGGAGGAGCTCCGGAAGGGTAAAAGGAGGAGTGACAACAGTGAAGGATGAGATAGGACCGGGGGCCCATTTCAATAGGGAGGTTCAACCAACTCTGAGTTAAAACTTGAACTCTGAGTTGATTTACTCTGAGATGGGAAACTCTGAGTTTTCGGTTTCAGAACAGCTGAATTGAGTTAGTTCAATCGACTCTGAGTAGGTTGACTCTGAGTTTAACGCGTGCACCATGACTATGAAAAGCCATGATCAATGGAGCTCCGATATTATGATTCACCATGGCAACAGCTCCCGCCAAAAAGATGTCTGCATACTTCAGAGTCATTACAAGTTTAATTCTTATCACTGTTATAATATCACAGGTGAAAACTGGCGGAATGGTAGGTTATTGAACTAATAGGCTATTCATTTTCATGGAATCCCACAGGCAAAATAATAATAATAATAATTTAAGTGCATTTTTCTTATTTTTCAAATGACCTGCCAATAGGGTTAGAAAAAATTTGCTACTTAAACTGTTGTGGTGTTCATTCACATTGTTTCTACAAGTATTGGCAGTAACATATTCTAGAAACAATGTGAATGAACACCACAACAGCTTAAGCTGCAAATTTTGCAAAACACAAAATTTATGTCACTGCCAATACTTTTGGCCATGACTCTAGGCCTATTCTATTTACCATGTAAAAGTAGCAGTTCTTTGCAATAAGTGAAAATAATAATTAGATGCCATTTCTACATTATACTGGCAGATACATACTATTTGCACCTCAGCATTGTTGTACATTATCGGGATGCAATAATACTACAAAAGTGTAAATGATTATTACAATTATAAATACTTCTACTCGTTAGGCACTTTACTTCCACTTGTAGAACATTTTCTTAATTCTTATTGAAAATAAATTCTAATGTGATATGTGATGGAAAAAGTGCGAAGAGCGAGCTAGGCAAGAGCCGGACTCGAACCTGGTCAATCACATCACAAGCTAGTTATCCGCAAGCCAGTTGTCGGAGATTCCGGAAAAGCTCATTCTCGAACTCTCTGCCCTGGTCATGATGCAGCCTTCCCGGGTAGCCAAATCGAGGGATGTAGTCGTTAAACAGCCACTCAGCTGCTGTCCGTCCAGATTTATTTCTCGTGGGATACGCCTGAGCGAATCGCGTGAAATGATCAACGACTACTAAGATATACTCATATCCACCCTGACTCTGCTCCAGGTGCAGATAATCAATGCAGACAAGTTCCATTGGTGAGCTGGATGTTATACTTCCCATGGGTGCTCGAACATGTGTCACTGGTTTCTTTGCTTTGATGCATGGACATCTTTTGGTAATATAATCCTCCACTTCTCTGTTCATGAGGCCAGTAGAACCTCTCCCTCATCAAGTGGATTACTCTTTCTTGGCCTACATGTCCCATCTTGTCATGTAGGTGTTCCAGAGCAAGTTGTCTATACTTGGTTGGGAGCACAAGCTGTTTCCTTCCAGCCACATGCCGATACAAACATCCATCCACCATAGACAGTTTACTCCACTCTCTTAAGAGTTTCTTGGCTGGGCCTCTCATTCCTTTCCTCCTGTCTTCATCCGGCATCTCATCTGTCTCTTTCATCTCCAGAATCCTAGAGATCCCTGGATCATCCCTTTGAGCTTTCGCAAGTTTTGCTTACTGGTGGCAGCAAGGGAACAGGGGAGGTTTGATCCACGTTCGTGTGAGCTATATTGAATGCCGCGATCCACGCCACATCCTTCCTCCTGGCGACATGAGTCCCATCCCAGATCGCTCTGATCATCTCTAGTGACAGGTCCTCAGTGGACTCCGCAACATATTTTTCCACATCCAGAGGAAGGCGTGATAGCGTGTCGGCATCAATGTTCTCTTTGCCAGGTCGATGTTTGATACCGAATCGAAAATCTGACAATTCTCCCACCCAACGATGGCCTACTGCATTCAATTTTTGCAGTGCTCATAGCATAGGTTAAGGTATTGTTGTCGGTGTGGATGGTAAAGTGAGGGGCGTAGAACAGATAATCCCTGAACTTCTCGCATACCGCCCATTTTAATGCAAGAAACTCAAGCTTCCCACTATGCAGTCAGTAGTTTCTTTCTGCTGGAGAAAGGGTTCTAGAGCCATACGCGATGACCCACAATCTTCCATCCTGGTGTTGATAAAGGATGGCACCGAGGCCCTTTTCCGATGCGTCCGTTTGTAGCACAAATGGGAGGTTGAAGTCCGGGTAAGCCAAGACCGTGGGATTTACCAGCATGTCAATCAGTCGGTTGAGTGTTTTCTGGTGCTCACTTGCCCATTCTACTGGTGTCCGAGAGGGCATTTGGGGACCCTTTCTCTTTCTTTGACTGTACCGTTTCGTTGTTGTCCCTGACTGAGTTTGGAGTAGCTCGTAGATTGGTTTTGCCACTCATGAGAAATTTTAAGCACAGCAGCGTCTCTACTTCCTCCGCAAACTAAGAAGAGCCAGAGCCCCGGCCCCCATCATGTGCACCTTCTACAGAGGCACCATCGAGAGCATTCTGACGAGCTGCATCACTGTGTGGTATGGCGCCTGCAACACGTCCTGCCACAAGACACTTCAACGCATAGTGAGAGCAGCTGAGAAGATCGTTGGTGCCTCTCTCCCCTCCCTCCAGGACATTTACAACAGCCGTCTCACCCGAAAAGCCCTCTGCATTGCAGGTGATCCCACCCACCCGACACACAGCTTCTTTAGTCTGCTGCCATCAGGGAGGAGACTGCGGAGTCTCCAGGCCAGGACCAGCAGACTGAAGGACAGCTTCATCCATCAGACTGTCAGGAAGCTGAACTCCCTCCCGACCTTGCCCCCCTCCCCTCTTTTGCCCCACGCACCACTGAACTCTGACCCTCTGACGGACTCTCCCACTCCCCCCTTCCAAATACACACACACACTGTCACTTTAATCAGTCTAAATAAGCTCTTTTGTACTACTAATCATTATATCTGCACTGTTGTTATTTCACTGGTTTGCACTCTATCTGCCATGTGCCTTGTGCTGCTTTATATATTTTTTACATTTTACCTTATTGGTATATTTGTATAGTTGTATCTTATATTTAATCTGTATCTATCTGTATTTATGTTCTACTGTTAGTGTTATGTACTGTATGCACCAAGGGTCTGAGAGTAACGCAATTTCAATTCTCTGTGTGTATGTGCTGTACAATTCTCTGTGTGTAGGTGCGTTGGACAGGCCGAATGGGATCCTCACCCACTCGTATAACCCCCACGGAGTGATGAAGGCAGTCATGTGTCTTGAACCTTCGGCTATGAAGCCCTGGTGGTATGCTTTTCCTTGGTCGAGGATGCTAAACCATGAATACCCTCCCAGGGGGTCGATCAGGTCCTGAATCCTCGGCAAAGGGTGCCGGTCTGGTACGGTCTTTCTATTGAGTAGGCGGTAATCCACACACAAGCACAGTGAGCCATCCTTTTTCCAAACGCAGACTACTGGAGCGGGGTACGGGGATTTAGATTTTACAATCCACCCTTTTGCTAGGAGGTCTTGGATATAATCGTTTACTTCCTTGAACAACAGTTTGGGTATTGAGGAATAAGCACGTTGTACTGGTATGTCGTCTTTAAGATTAATGGACATTTGAAGACTCGGGATACAGCCAACATCATTTTCATCTCGAGTAAAGGATGCAGACTCCTCGTGCAGCATTTGCCTGACCATAGCTTGCTGATCCCAATTCAGATGACTGATATCTACAGGTGGGTGCCACAAGGTCGAGCTTTCATCCACCGCTGCACTATTGACCTTCCCACTGTCCCTCGTTTCCTTGGATCTGTCCACTTCCAACACTGCCTTTACAGGTTGGACGTACCCTAGGATACTGTTACGAGGCAGGGTAATATCACACATTGAGTGGTTGCCGATAGGGACCGCAACATAAGAGCTTTGAACTTCCAACAGTCCTTCACATGTATCCAACTGCTCCAACTGTACATTATCCTCCTCTGGTTCAAACAGGGTTACAGTGTCAGACTGATCCATTTTTGGTGGCACTTTGCACTTTACCCAGGCTACCTGACCTGCCGGTATCAGAACAATTTCTCGGCTTACTCTTAACCGCCCCCACTGTTCACTATGCTCAGGGGTCTGTACAAAACTAACCAGGGTCTGGGCTTCCTCATTTGATACTGCTATTGCACTGGAGAGCAATGAAACTAAAGTGGGAACTAAACGCTCTGGTTGGCCCCGAATTAACTCTTCTACTACGTTAAAGCCAAGTAACGGCCTCTCTATAGGGATGTGACTTACGAGAAAAGGCACATTAATGGAAAGGTCGGGGTTGTCGTTTCCCGGTAAGTTGATGGTAATGACAGCCCACCCCTCAAAGGGTATTAGCCTTCTTGATCTGCAACGTCAAGTTCGGAGAAGTCCCTTTCTGCTATTGGACCGATGCTTTTGGCGACTTGGAACCACTCGCGCAGTTACCAGCCCTCTGAACCTCTCTTCTCCCTGATGTCCTCGTCTACTGGATCACCACATCTGCGTACATACTCTGTCGGTCTTCAGGATCAATATCTTGATGGATCGACCTCCGTGGACATCAGAAGTCGATCCCGGACGAGCCCCCACAAATCTGTTACAGGCCCTGGGCTGCGGGACGTGTTGGCAGATTAGAAAGTCCCTGTAAAAACAGGAAAAATTGAGGAGACAGGAGCACATATGTCTGTGTCGCACATAATCCCCAGCAACTGTTTATTCAATGGTTTTCACATTGAAATTCAACAAAGCTTTATCAATAAAGTATAATTCTCTCTCCTCATTAATGCACAATTGTCATTCTTTCTTTTTCTCTACAGTCAAAACAATGCGCATTTCACCTTTTCATTGTTTTACCTCTTTTCCTACCAAACAACATACATTTGAGCTCTTCACTTTGCTCCTTTACATCTATTCAAACAAATCAAACCGTATCTGATGAATATTAAATCATCACACATGACTTAACATGTAAGGCATAAGGACCTGAGAAATATATGTAATCCATACACATCTAACCCTTTAGTTACTGATCTTATAATCAGATTTACCCTCATATTACATTAACATATGGTTTCCCTTCTGCATTAGCATGAATTAGAATCACATTACATTCGTCTGCACTGAAATGTCTGTTTTAAACACTGTCTGGAGAAATGCATCGGTATTTATATCACACATGAACTCTGATTAACTCAACACAATTACAATACAAATAAGAAAATGATGCACATTATAACCTGGCAACTGGAGCCGATGTGAGTCGAAATAAACACATTTCGCGAACACTTTACAAGCGTCCATTTTACCTCAGTACACACGCGGGCATTTTACCGCGTCCCTGAAATGGCGGACGGTCCATGCATTTTCAATAACTTCGTAAACCGAACATTTATAAACCACATAATTACAACCTAAACATACACATAATGATCACATCACTTGTGTGCATATTGTTTTTCGTTGTTGAATGTCGTACCTGTAAAAACAGGAAAAATTGAGGAGACAGGAGCACATATGTCTGTGTCGCACATAATCCCCAGCAACTGTGAGGGCGCCAGCGCAACACTGCTCCTGGGAGTTCTCCACTCATTGCCAAAATAAGAGTCATCCAGCTCATTTTCAGAATAAAAGTCCCGGTCTCACTCAGCAATAGACAATGACTCACATTTAACTGTTTTCAGCTTCCGATTACATTCAACATATCAACTACATGTAAAATTAAAACAATATAAGAAAAATAAACGTTTCCTTCCAAAATCACAATACCCGAATCCGGTAAATGTCACATTTACCGAAGAAAACCTGCTCCTGACTAGGTTAGGTTCACAGAGAAAGTTACCATGGTTAATGACTAATGATACTGAGTATAAGTTACATCTCTTTCAGAAACGGGCTTGACTTACCCTGGTTTGACATACCTCCCATTCTGAAATGGAAAACCCAGAGTTTCCCTCATTTCAGAGTTAACATACTTAAGAGTTTTCACTTAACCTCCTTTCTGAAATGGGCCCCAGGCCTGGACTATTTATGTTGTTGTTTTATTATGTTTAATTCGTGAGGGGCTGCTGCTTTTACTTTCGTTTTGTGTTTATTTGATTATTAAAGTTTTGTTTAAATGTTCGCCAGTCCCTGCCTCCTCCTTCCCCGATCTACGAATTGCGTTACAGACACCATTTCTGTGTAGCTGTTCCTATGGTTTGAAGTCGTCATTCAGACAACAGCACAGGCTTATTGGCCTTGTCATCCTGACTAAAAGAGAATTTTTGAAGCTCTTCATCTAGCTCAATTATAGTTATATGCTTTTGATTATGAGTTTCACAAATAACATGCTTCAAAGTCAGTGGAAAAACTCCCTCCAGCATATAATGCATTATGTCTGGGGTCACCTCAAAATAATCTACTATATCAAATTAACTTTTGCCATTTACGCCATACAAAGCAATATTTTCTGTTATGCTGGGCACGCTGGAGATGATATTCATGGACTTCAGTCGTTCTCAGAACAAAATTATCTTCCTGGAATTTTTGATTAATTAAAAAAATGAATGTGTTGCCATACAGTAACGACAAATTCAATCTGAGTTAAAACAGATGTGGAAGCCACCAATCATATGCGATGACAGATTGTCAGCAGAAAATGTTGCTAAAGCAGCATAAACTTTGTGTTCTGTTCCACACAGACACTTAGGCTGATGATACACGGAGCAACTTTTTGAGCAATGTTTCTTGGGCTCTTTCCTATCGAGAATAGGTAACAAATTTCATTATGGATACTTTAAATCAGTCATGGGTCCTGTGTCTCACCTGGTTGCCTGTTGACGGCAACATTAACCAACGTTGCCTGGCAACATTGCTCAAAAAGTTGCCCTGTGTATCATCAGTAAAAAATGAATGTGTTGCCATACAGTAACGACAAATTCAATCTGAGTTAAAACAGATGTGGAAGCCACCAATCATATGCAATGACAGATTGTCAGCAGAAAATGTTGCTAAAGCAGCATAAACTTTGTGTTCTGTTCCACACAGACACTTAGGCTGATGATACACGGAGCAACTTTTTGAGCAATGTTTCTTGGGCTCTTTCCTATCGAGAATAGGTAACAAATTTCATTATGGATACTTTAAATCAGTCATGGGTCCTGTGTCTCACCTGGTTGCCTGTTGACGGCAACATTAACCAACGTTGCCTGGCAACATTGCTCAAAAAGTTGCCCTGTGTATCATCAGCCTTACAGTGTAGCCTTCAGTTGAAAGTTGTTTTAGGTCATCTATCAATGGTTTTAATATGACGTCCATACCAAACTGTTTCAAATGTGAATGACGAACCAGCAGAGCTAAGTGAATGTGTTTAAGATGAGATCGATATTTTCCACTTAAAAAACAAAGCATCTGTGCTTCCTGTACACGTTTTCTAAAAGAATGGAATCGCAAAAAGGTTGATTGGCACTCATCTATACCACAGGCGATAGGCTACTAAAATTTGGTTCATGTGCATGTACAACTCATCATGCCTCAACATGTTGGATTACAGTGTTCCCCACAGTCTTACGCTCTATGTGTGGCGGTACTTCCCCCGGGGGAAATATATATGTAGATAATGTAAATATAAAACAGCAGACGGGCTTATTGAAAATGCAAATTCATTCTCTGCCAAGCAGGAGGCGCTTTAGGAGCGGCAGAAATAGCGGTTTCCCAGGTAACGGCTGTAATCAAAACAGCCTGCGCTCGTGAACGCTACTTTATCAGTCATTATAGGAAAGATGAAAATGACATTTTCTGAAGACAATCGGTGCCCTTCAAAGATACATTCATATAAAAACACCCGCGCCGCGTTTTGACTTTGAAATGTGCAGTGCTCATTTTTATTCAACGAAGTCAAATCATTTTGGAAAATATATCATCAGTGTTGATATTGTGGCGGGCCTCCACAAATAAATCAATGTTTGGGAAACACTGGATTAACTTCACAAGAGTGAATGTCCTTCGCGTGCACTTTGGGCAATGGTACAGTTGAGGCATGAGGATCCAATACAAAAGGTTAATCATCCGGAGTAAAGTTACTGGCAGTGGCTTTTCTCCCTCTTCCACAATGTTGACAATGCGCCTCTGAAGGAAAGTCGGTGTGTTTTTCAGGTGTGGTGGACATGCAAAGTTGAAAGGAAAATACATACAGAAGGCTGTTTTGAAGGCTTCATCAAGGCTGATGCACTGGCACGTCTATTCCAATTACTTTCACCGCACTGAGCCATCTTCAAATGATTGCCATTTTCCAGTCATTATCCATCAATTGTATGGTTGGAAAGGGCGTAGCAGGGTCCCCCTACATAAAAGAAAACAAAAATAATTGTTCAAAAAGCTTTTCAAATACAAACAAAAGTCAATTTAATTTATTGGCATTTTTATTGCAAGCAAATCATACTTGTCAGTTTTGTTATAGCCTCTTGCACGGCTCAGACATTACAGCTACAGCTAGAACTGCAAAAGCAACTGAAGGCTAATGTGTAAAGTTCACATTATATGATGCATTTATGTTCTTGTATACACTGATAAATCTGAAATTGTTTTCTAAAACCATTGTTTTAAAGGGGTGGTTCACTTGGTTTTTTCTAGGCTTGATTGTGTTTATGGGGTGCAGTCTAACGTGTTAATGCTTAGTTTTTTTAAAAACGCATTATTTTTCACATAATTTACCTTTATTCCACACCGCTCTGTCCCTTCTCTGAGAAACGGGCTGATCATTTCCTTCTTTTATGAAGCCCCTCCCTCAGAAATAGGCGATGGGCTCTGATTGGTTAGCTAGCCCAGTATGTTGTGACTGGCTAAATGGCCTCTAGTGCATGTCTAACCGACATTCTAATTTATTGAGATGCACCTGTATATAAATTTAAACATTTGAACAATTCATTAAAAATACACAAAATCATATTTCCAAAATCCAAGTCATGTAAGATGTGTGTCAGGATTGTGTGAAGATATTACAACTGGTGTGACATCATCGGGTCACATGACCAGGAAGTTAGATAAATTTAAACATTTAAAAAATTCATAAAAAATAGACAAAATTACTTTTCCAAAATCCATGTCATGTATGATGTGTTAAAAGTGTTACTGAATGTATTACAGGTGCCATAACAAGACCTATTTCTACCAGTTAAAAGAAAATGTTGGGGTATTATGTAATAACAATGTAACAATTAATGGTGAACATCCCATTCACATCTTAAAATTATGTATTAATGGTTTCCACTTAATTAACATCTTTACATTTTATTAGTATGACGCTTTGCATGTTTTCGAATCTTTTTTATTATTTTTAGTCACTTTTGAGATATTCGCTTGGCGAATGTCTAACGAATGTCCAACATAAAACCAACTTAACCGCACCATATAGAACAGTTTATCATGAAATCATCCATCGCTAATTCTCTCATGAATTTTCATAAACACATTACAGCTAGGGCCATTGTTTTCAGTGAATAATGTTTATTACTTAAGCCCTATTCGCACGGGATTAGTATTACCTGGTGACCTCCAGTCATTTGTAATAATTGCGGAGATTGTCTGTTATCTTAATCCCGTGCGAATCGGCCATGTCTGTAATTTGTAAAGTAAAAATTCCCCCGCAAATGACCTACCATATTTCGCCGAACACCGAGGTCCAGTGATAATATTAGTCCTGTGCGAATTTGTATTTCTGTAATTTGGCCAGCATTTGGTGGGTCGTACATCATTTTTCGATGTTTTTTTTTTCCGGTGCGCATTTTTTTATCCAGAGGACTCATCTGGTTCCTGAGGTCTTGTCCCAGTGGTCGTCTGAGACAAGGTCTTTACAGGGGATCTGTATCTGGGGCTCATCTAGTTGTCCTGGTCTCTGCTGTTTTTCAGGGCTGTGGAGGTCCTTTCTAGGTGCTGATCCACCCTCTGGTCTGAATATGTACTGGATCCGGGTGACGTACTGGATCTGGCAGTCCGCTCCTGTTTGCCAGATTTGGGCCACAAGCAAGTCTTAGAAAGGCCCAGTGTCAGCCATAAATAAACCAAATAAAGCAGAACTGGCCCAAATCTGGGCCACATTGATTTGAATTCTGGACCAGATCCGGCCCAGATCCAACACCTTGCTCTGGCCCCATACTGTGAAGAATGATGTCACTTGGGTGGTCCGCTCCTGTTTGCCAGATTTGGGCCACAAGCAAGCCATAGGAAGGCCCAGTGTCAGCCATGAATAAACCAAATAAAGCAAAACTGGCCCAAATCTGGGCCACATTGATTTGAATTCTGGACCAGATCCGGCCCAGATCCAACACCTTGCTCTGGCCCCATACTGTGAAGAATGATGTTGGGACAGCAAGTTGAGTTTAGCGAGATCAACATATCTGAGGGTTTAAGTATATGGGATACCCAAATACTTGGAGAATAATGGTGATACCCCCCAAAAGGAGTGAAAATTTTAAGTTATACTAATGATGATGGTGAGAGAGCCGCGCTTTGGAACTTTAGTTAAGGAGCATCTTACTGCTGCGGCAGTGACTTTCCTGAAATTACTCCTGCGGGAGTATCTCAGGACTGGAGGTTTGAGAGCGTAGCTGGAAGTCCACCCCGCTGCACATCCGTGCCATGGAGCCCTATGAAGTAAAAAATACCAAAGGGCCCCTAGATGTCATGGATGGGGAAGGGTGTCCTCGGCCCTGAAGGGAAACGGGCCACGGACGTCCAAAGCGACCTCCCCCCGCTGTAGAAAGAGGGAGCCCGCGGTGTATATATAAACACAGAGCTATCCTCCCCACGATGCAAGGGTTTGGACCCCCATAAGGACATGAGGGCCCGCTGCACCTGAGGGACAGATTAACCTTGGTACCTCCAGTCCGCTTGTTCAGATAGGAGGGCTCCTGCTGCGATCCGAACGGGAGAGCCCCCATAGTTAATAACATGGAGGATCACACGGCGATTCGGAAAGGGGGAGCCCCCACTGCGCCCGAACAGAAAGCTCACACTGCGATTCGACCGGGAGAGCTCGGGAGAGAGTTGAAAGAGGATATTGAGAGGAGGGAAAACTCGGGAAAAACCATGTTATGAGCTCTGTGGAAGGGTTTGAAAGAACTCCACGCTGTTCAGTAGGTTTGGAGTGTTCTGGGAGAGACAGCTTGTAAAATGGTATTGGTAGATAGGGTATGGAGAGGTCTGAGGGGGTGGTCTAGAGGAATAAGAGTTCTGAATAGGGAGGAACTGGAGTTGGGTTGGAGTCTGCATTCGGAGCCAATGTTCTGAATTTCTGATACAATGAGGGAACGGAGGTGGGTTGAGACTGGAGATGGTTCCATAGCGACCGTGTTGGGAGGAGCTGGAAGAGGGACTGCTGTGGTGAGAGAATGAACTGGCACGTGAATTGAGCCTGAAGAAGATAGATGCTGGGCCAGGGGCCCTGGTACTGACTGGTGTCCGAGATGGCTAGAAGGGGCTGAAGCAAGAGGAGGGGGAAGGTTAGCAGGCAGAAATGGGGAAGGGATCCTTTGCGGAGGCAACCTCACGCTAGGGACTGAGTCGGGGTGGGAAATTTGGGGCACAGAAGGGAAGAAAAGGGGATGAGAAGAAGTAGTCTCAAAGGATAGAGGGGGGGATCGCTAGTGAAGGCAACCTCGCACTAGGATCCACTCTCTGAGGAAGAGGTGAAAAAAAGTTACTGTCTGTGAAGATGTTGCGCATGGGTTATCCAGCAAAGAATTGAAAGGAGGTGGAGAAGCAAAAGGAGGTACGGAAGAGTACGAAGTAAAAATTCGAAGTCCACCTGATTAAACCGATTTCAAATTTGTTATTTTACACCTTAAATCAAGGATTGTCCAGCGAGCCGTGACCTCAGTATATTTTAACAAATTGAATATGTATATTTTCCCTGGCCACGGGTTAATATAATTATGATAATTTGTAAGCTCTTCGAGAGGTAACAATGATCTTTTTGGCAAAGGTTTTAACATTAAAATTATATGACACCAGACAATCCTTCTTTATAAATGAAACATGAATTTTATTGGCTATTCTAGATTACATAAAACTAAACTAAAACACACAAAAATACACACACACATGTACAGTTTCTTAGACTGCGAGTTGACGGAGTTTCATAGTTCTACCTCGTTTTCACGAGTGATTTAAATTCACCTTAGAGAATTTACCAAGCAGAGAATTTTAGCTTCTGTTTACTGCTTAAAGTAGCTCTACACCAGTTCAGAGAGAGAAGATGGTTTGTTTACTTGCGTTCTGCTTGGTTGACAGCTGAAAAGCTG
>NW_015505686.1:908586-913956 GCF_001515645.1 Sinocyclocheilus grahami
AGGTACGGAAGAGTAAGATGGGATAAATAGGTCTTGCCTGGGAAGTGGAGTACCCTGCAAATGAGTATTTGTGAGCGCTGAAGGAACTGAGGAACTGCTTTTTGCGGCTGCTGTTGCTGGCCGGGTGGAAAGGCCGGCGGGCACGGGAGTGTGAGCGGCTCTAGTTTTTCCCCCTCTGATCTTTGCCGCAGCCTCAGGATTAGCGCGCTGAGGATGATTGCGTTCGGTGAAAAAAAGTTACTGTCTGTGAAGATGTTGCGCATGGGTTATCCAGCAAAGAATTGAAAGGAGGTGGAGAAGCAAAAGGAGGTACGGATGAGTAAGATGGGATAAATAGGTCTTGCCTGGGAAGTGGAGTACCCTGCTGGGAGAAATGAAGTCCGGAGTTTGAGAGGGCTTGGCGTAGGCTGTTGACGGACCATTTTTGAATGGGTCGAATCGGAGGAATGGTGGCCACGGAATGAAGAGACGGACGAGGCGCAGTGACCGCTGGAGATCTTGAAGGTGGAGGGGAGAGTAGTCTTCTGGTGCGTGGTTTGTATGAGCGCTGGATCTTTCGACCGGAACGCTCAGAGGGAGACTCTTTGTTTGGATCCATGTGATCCGGTGATTTGCGCATTGTCACTGATGGTGTCTCGGGACAGGAGAAAAGTTCATCATCTGACGGGAACAGCTGGAGGTCCAGTGAGCCTGACATGGTTTGCGCGACACGACCGGAAGATGCTGGAACAGCTGCGACTGGAGAGAAGTAAGCAGCTGCTTATATACTCTGGCTGTTGATTGAAAGATTAGATGGGCTCGCTCCTCCCTAACTTACGTTAAGGAACTTCATTAAATAACTAGGCACACCTGAACAGAATAATACAATCAGCACAACAAGGGAAACAGTGCAAAAGGAAAACAAAGTCCAAATTAACTGAAACCGTGACAGTAAGGCTTTGTCCAAATACCCACACTTGCAGTCTTTGCACTTGACCACTTGATTACTTAAATGACGTATTTCCTGTATTTGGCCGAAGTCTTCAAGTGAGCATGAAGACCACAAGTGTGTGTCGAACTTTTCATTACCTGATGGGACACACTTATAGTGTTGTAAAAATGCAAGTGTTTACACAGTTTTCTTTTAATTTGAAATACTTTGCATTTTAAAATCAACTTCTAAATGTCTGTTCAGTAGTCCCTATAAGATGACATAATTTTAATTTGTGGTGCTTCTAATGACAAAAAGCAGTTGCAAATGTTGTACAAAATAAATATCACCACAACTCATCTTTGCAAGATCTCGGCAAAAGGTTTCACGATTTATTTCCAGAACATGATGCATGATGAGATGCACTTAGCCTTGAATAGCGCTCTGGAGGTAATGACTTAACATCTTAACACAGTATGATGATGTGCAGCAAACTTTACCTCAAAATTACTTTCAAAGTTTGGATAAAATGCTACCAACAAACCTACACCCTACAACATGAGATATCTGGTTAGTTTGTGACTTTTATCCTGAAACTTAGGATTTCAGCTGAACATTTTCGATGGCCAAAATTTCGGTGCATCCTTGAGAATTGGACCAATCGAAAGCCCATAATGCACACTTGTTTAATTATGGCCATAACAACCAAAAAGTACAATTACATTATGCATAGCAGGCTAACATATGGAAAAATTTAATTTACACATATAATGCAGTGCCCTGACTCCAATGAGGGAAGTAAGATGAAGTCCTTGGTTGCAGCATCATCCTGTGAGATGAGAATCATGGTGGAAAAAATATATTTTTTATAATAATTTTGTTCTGTCCAAACAGAACACATGTAATTCAACCAAATAAAGCCCTGATTAAAAACTATTAGCTGAACATGCTACTACATGCTGGCACAAATGCCTGACAGACTCTACATGAGCCCTCACAGGCTGATTGCCATGTAAAGAGTTTTTATATACTTGTTTTTAATATTTACAGTGATCCAAATTAAGTAATGTAATGCAGAAAATCTATAACAACAACAAAAAACTTAAGTGAAGTATGTGAAATTCAGACTTCCTAAAGGTTTCACAACACAAGAACATATTAAATGAACAATATATTTTTAGTTTAAAATGCTAGGAAGAAATGACTATGACATGCAAAAACATTAAAATTCAACAAGCATTCTCACACCCACAGTACTATAATTAAAATAATTCACACACAGACACACACACACACAAACATACTTTCTTCTTGAACTGCATTTCGCATGTGATTAGCTACATGATTTCGGAGCTCATGTAAATGGTTATACACTGATTTACAGTAGGCACAGTGGTATTTTTGGCAGCACACTGTGCATCTCTGGATTGACAGCAGCGGATCCTGTCCTCACAAAAGTATTGTCTGATGCATCTGTGCAGGTTAAACAAATACTGAAATTAAATTAAAAAAAACTATGAGTAAATAAAAACACTACACGTGCTCAAATGTAGCAAAGGGAATGGGAAAATGCTAGCACTTATTAGCTATCGATGGTTACGCGAAAAAACTAACGTTACCGATTAATATTTCAGGGGGTCAAAACATAACAATAACATTAATAGTCATGTCGAGACCGCGATAAATGTAAGATTTAGATTTGATATACATCTCAAAGTTCAGTTTATCTTTAAAGTACAGTTTTCTTACCGTGCGATACAAGTTGTACATCAGTTCGAACGGACAAGCGCCATGTCGTGAAGGCACTGTGTGATTCGTTGTGAAAGCGAAACTACTTTGTTTGGCCTTCCAAAAGAGGATGATATCTGCTTCGTCATGCCTGGAGCTGATCCGTGCTGGTAGCTGAGGAAATACTACAACTTTGCGCTGTGGATCGCCGAATCAGCTTTCACCATGGACGAAGTGGAGTCCAGCCCGGGGTCGTCGTTTATCTTTAAAGTACAGTTTTCTTACCATGCGATACATCAGGTTGTACATCAGTTCGAACGGACTCTACCTGCGTGCGCGGCGGTGCATCTGGACCAATGATGTCTCAAGCCCCGCCCACTAGATCCAGCGAGGGGGAGCTAGAGGTCTAGCCCTTCCCATTTGGATCTGCAGCGAGCACCCTCTCAATCTTTTCCTGGTTTTATGAAGCCCCGCCCTCAGAAATAGGCGATGGGCTCTGATTGGTTAGCTAGACCAGTGTGTTGTGATTGGCTAAACCGCCTAGTGCGTGTCTAAGCATCCTGCCCCTCCCCTCGGCGGCATGTGCTCCGGTTGTATTGTAAACATCACTTATCAGTTTGAGCCCGATTGAGAAGCAGATATTATTATTGAAGTGGATCCTGCAGAACCTGTGCAAGCACGGCTTTTAATGGTAGGCCTATGTTTTTTGTTTGTTGTTGTCTCATACTTGTAGATACGCTGTTATTTGTATGCCATTAAACATTCAGTTTAGATTGATCTATTTTTAGAGTATGCACCGAAAATGGCTGAAAAGTCACTGAGAATTTTCAAGGCACACACGATCCAATGGTAGATTTGGAATTTGTTATCTCCCACTCCCAATATCTCTAGTACAGCTAGCCACTGAAATTAGTTCCACTCACTTAACTCTAGGGGTCTCTAAAGTCGCAAAAATATACAACACATGCAGTTGCCATAAAGAACGCCATTCCGCCTAAAAAGAGATCACTAATGAGTGCTTATACTTTAGCCTCTTGAGACCCGACAAAACATTTTCGGAAAAAGTAGTATTTTTTCATGTCATTACATTGTTTAGAGCATTAAAAAATAAATAAATAAATAAATAAAAAATAAATAAATAAAAAATGTAAATTATATTTCATTCATAAGTTATGCTACGTTCTTGGTAGAGGACATCGGGACTTTTTTTTTTAAATAAAAAGACATGAATGAACATGCATATATTTAAATCACCAATACATTTTTAGTTTTCAGGATTTTTTTTACCAAACTTTGTATAAAGATAATTCTTAACTATGTTATAACAGAGTTATTTGATATACAATTTTTCTTTATGCAAAATGTGTGTAAAATGGCCATAAACAGGTTTTTAATCTATAAACTAAATCTAATTTGCATATTAATGTGTTTTTGGGGCAACATGTAATGAAAAAAGAAGTGTAATAATGGGAGTAATAATTGACAAGATTTTCATAATAATATACAATATTTCATAGGAATATTAAAATATTATTTATTTCCCTATTCATTTGTTGTGTCTCTCAAAAGGCATAATAAACATGCATGCTTTTAGTCCCGGTGTCCTCATATGAGGACATGTATGAAATCAATATCCTGTTTTGTTACAGAAAATCATATTTTGATTTGAAACCCCATAACATTTTCCTGAGATGTTGATTACATTGATTTTGAAACTTGTGAATCCATTAGAAGTCCGTTAGTCCGTTAGTCAATACGTTAGAAGACAGAATCGCGATTCATATATGAACAGATTTGTACATGCACCTCTAGTTTTCTCTTCCTCTTCTCTAAAGCAGCGCAGGCCTCGCCCCCTTTGCTGCCTTTCCCGAGGGCGGGGTTTATCTGGGTTTGTGATGTCACAAACCCCGGAAGTAACTTGTTGTAGTCCCTACCAGCCATTTTTGTAGGCATTAAACTGCAAGAATTTTAAAAGACGATATCTCCATTTGCATTGAACTTTCAGCTTCGTAACTTTGCAGATATTGTTTATGCTCAAACAGCAACATTACACACTAACTAACGTTAAAAAAGTTAAATCGTAATGAACCACACCTTTAATAAATCGGCAATCATCTTCAACATGTTTGCCATTAAACATTCAGTTTAGATTGATCTATTTTTAGAGTATGCACCGAAAATGGCTGAAAAGTCACTGAGAATTTTCAAGGCACACACGATCCAATGGTAGATTTGGAATTTGTTATCTCCCACTCCCAATATCTCTAGTACAGCTAGCCACTGAAATTAGTTCCACTCACTTAACTCTAGGGGTCTCTAAAGTCGCAAAAATATACAACACATGCAGTTGCCATAAAGAACGCCGTTCCGCCTAAAAAGAGATCACTAATGAGTGCTTATACTTTAGCCTCTTGAGACCCGACAAAACATTTTCGGAAAAAGTAGTATTTTTTCATGTCATTACATTGTTTAGAGCATTAAAAAATAAATAAATAAAAAATAAATAAATAAAAAATGTAAATTATATTTCATTCATAAGTTATGCTACGTTCTTGGTAGAGGACATCGGGACTTTTTTTTTTAAATAAAAAGACATGAATGAACATGCATATATTTAAATCACCAATACATTTTTAGTTTTCAGGATTTTTTTTACCAAACTTTGTATAAAGATAATTCTTAACTATGTTATAACAGAATGATTTGATATACCATTTTTCTTCATGCAAAAT
>NW_015505686.1:914159-921490 GCF_001515645.1 Sinocyclocheilus grahami
TTTTTTTTACCAAACTTTGTATAAAGATGATTCTCAACTATGTTATAACAGAATGATTCAATATACTATTTTTCTTTCTGCAAAATGTGTGTAAAATGGCCATAAACAGGTTTTTAATCTATAAACTAAATCTAATTTGCATATTAATGTGTTTTTGGGGCAACATGTAATGAAAAAAGAAGTGTAATAATGGGAGTAATAATTGACAAGATTTTCATAATAATATACAATATTTCATAGGAATATTAAAATATTATTTATTTCCCTATTCATTTGTTGTGTCTCTCAAAAGGCATAATAAACATGCATGCTTTTAGTCCCGGTGTCCTCATATGAGGACATGTATGAAATCAATATCCTGTTTTGTTACAGAAAATCATATTTTGATTTGAAACCCCATAACATTTTCCTGAGATGTTGATTTATGACACACAGTTTAAAAATGAGTCAGATTTAAATGATAATTACAAAATATTATCATATTTCCATAAGAGTGTCACAAAAATAATATCAGACATTTTTGAAGACCAAGGAGAAGGAGTGGTCATGGTGAAACATCCACACATTTAGTATCTCTGAAAATCCCTGAATGTGCTCTGTACAGGACATCCAGACTTAAAACTGTGGCATGTATAGTCTCAGAGAAATTCACTAAAATATAATGTCCTCATATGAGGATGCAGGGTCTCAGGAGGTTAAAGGGGAAAAAACACTTTGCAACCTATGCAATGTTGGAGAAGTGTAAAAAAAAAGGGGAGGGGGGAGAAAACAGGAAGACTACGAATGTAAAAAAAAAAAAAAGAAAAGAAAAAGTGTTTGCTGAAAGTATAATTTTATACAGGTCACTTCAGGATACAGAATGATTTTTGAAAACGAACAAGTAGAGAGCGTGACTGAGTGATCTGGCATGCCAGGATGTGTCTCATGCCACATTCAAGACCAAGTCAGAGGTGGGAGTATTCAAATGTTCCATTTCCACCTGAGTGCATTACGGTTATTGCGCCATGATATGATCAGAGAAAAAGATTCTCAGGTCGGCATACAATGATCTCCCTTCAGTACTAATTTACTTGATCAAAAATAGAGTAAAAAGTCACATTGTGTAATACAGTTTAAAATAGCTGTTTTCTATTTTAACATTTTAAACTGTAATTTATTTCTGTGATGCAAAGCATCATTACTCCAGTCTTCAGTGTCACAAGGTCCTTGAGAAATCATTCTAGTATGCTGATTTGCTGCTCAAAAAACATTATCAATGTTGAAAACAGTTGTGCTGTTTAAGGTTATTTTCTGATCCTGACATCCGAGCACTTCACTTCAGTTCTGACTCTCAATACTTATTGCCCTACCAAAGCCCATGGTCATATGATGGATACTCAGGGACGCAATAGCCTACTTGTGATGCAAAAATTACTCATGAACTCTATTTTCTTGCCTTCACAATATATGGCCTTTCACAATACATGGGTTTATACAAAGAGGAAGTGATTGTGGTGAAATTGTCTAAAGTTGCAGCAGAGATATAAGAACCAGGAAGGTGGAAGGGGGGGAATATTCTTCAGACACACCTTCACATCAGAAACTCACGACTGGATGAATCACTCACGACTGGATGAATCACCTTTTTCGTTTTAAAGTTTAATCCCACAATTGTCTTCAGATTTATTCCTTAATCTCAGTAAGTATGTCCCTGTAGGTTTCACATTACTGAAGTTAGCGTCAAAAATAGAAAAAAGCTATTTGAACATTAACCAAAGATTATTTTACAGAATGTCTTACTTCATTCTGAAGCATTTGGCTGATGTTATGAACTCATGCTGAAATTTTGAGTGAAATGTATTTTCTTTCACTTGTGAAGAGAACAACAAGCATTTCACCATGAGTCCTAAATTTCTGTGGCTCACACTTGCTTCGACTACTGTGATGTAAAATAAATTGTGTTGGAAATTAAAAACAAGACAGGAACAAACCCTACACTCTTAAAAAGTATGTGTTGAAAATAACACAACCTGTGTTGTTTCTTAACACACCTCTGTGTCTAGTTAAGTACAACACATTTTGTGTTACTTTTAACACCTGTTATTCCTGCTAACACAGAAAGTATGTTGACATTTTTTACACACTATTGTGTTATAGTTACACAATTTGTGCCAAGTGTGTGTTATTTTTGTGTTGTTTTTGAACAGACCTTGTATGCAGTAAAAACACAGCAAACTCACATATAGTTTATACAGAATTTATTAAACCTGCTAAAAAGTCTAAATTAAAAAGTAAACAATATAGTAATTTAAACATTAACAATGTTGCTTGTGTGAAAAGTTCCTTGAGTTAATGGATAATCAAGTTTGTACAGTACTTTTCTTTTTTTCAAATGTAGTATTTGACAGCATCTTAAATATGTATTTTCATCAGTGATGATGAAGGTCGGTGGGATGATGTCTCTCATTTATTTAATGGTGGCCTAATGGTTAAAGAGTTGGACTTGAAACCTGAAGGTGGTGGGTTCGAGTCTCAAGATGCACTTGGATGCACTTGTGCACTTGGATAGGTTAAATACAGAACACAAATTCCGTATGGGTCACCATACTTGGCCACACATCACTCAACTTCACTTCAGTGTCACGTCAATAACTGTCACAAGCGCTTCATAGGATTCCTCCATTGAAGTCTGCAAGAGTGCAAATTAAGACACCTTTGTTTTTTATACACAAAACGAGTATAGCAAGTTGGTTAGAAAGCCAATAATAACGTAAGCGTCAGAGATCACATAAATGTGTTAAAAATCAACATCCTTTTTGAGAGTGTTTGGTCATGATGTGACATTTAATACATTTATTACATTTAATTAAAGTTATTTGTTTACACTTAATATAGCAGAATGGTTTCTGACCACCTATATCTTTTCTATGCTAATCAAGTGGTCAATGTTTAGCTGGTTAGCAGAGCCCTGACTAAAGTCAGCTGGTTTTCATGCTAAACATACAGTACATACAACAGATCTTTAAGCGCTAATTTATTCATTTTCCATCTGTTTTGTGAATGTGTGCTGTTGATGTGCTGACCTGATTCCGGATTTTATATGTGTATATATATATATATATGTGTATATATATGTGTATATATTTATATATATATACATACATATACACACACAGTGGTGTAATGTAACGAAGTAATAATACTTCGTTACAGTACTTAAAGGGATAGTTCACCCAAAAATGAAAATTTGATGTTTATCTGCTTACCCCCAGGGCATCCAAGATGTAGGTGACTTTGTTTCTTCAGTAGAACACAAACGAAGATTTTTAACTCTAACCGTTGCAGTCTGTCAGTCTTATAATGGAAGTGAATGTACGCAATGTCCGAACTGTCCTCAGCGCATCCTGAGTGCGTTCTCAACAGTTGGCGCCTGACGCGTCTTCTTCTTGCTTTGCGATCATAAGTGCATTACCGCCACCTATCTCTCAAATGGACCATTGACACTCTATCTACAATCTCAATTAGGAGTGTCAATGGTCCACTTGAGAGATAGGTGGCGGTTTGCCATTGAGCAAAGGACGGTGGACATACAGTACTTATTGAATGAATCAGCATTTTGAACGAATCGGTTGAATAAATGATTCAGTGATTCACTCATTAACACAGTCAAATGCTTTGTTTCTGAATGAATCAGCCGTTTGAATGAATCGGTGGAATCTCAATGAATCACTCATTAACAGTCACTTGCTGTCACCTACTGGCGGTTTTAATTTCACATTTCGACTATTTTTTTATGTTTTAAAATAATTTCAAATAACAGTATTCAGCATTTTATGTTAAAAACAAAACATTATTTATTCATCTGTAACTGCAGGTTAAATGCATCCATGTCCCCTCTGAGATAGGCCTACATTAAACTGTGTAAATACATCTAAATTCTATTTCAGATGCAGATTCCAGAAATGTTTTCTTATGTTGGAATGAAAGACACTAAGTACCGCATGAAGTGCTTCTGATTCTTACCCAAAAAATGCTAAATGGAAGAAAGAGTTAAAACTGAACACAATCTTGCTACTCAAGCTGTGTATGTGTCACGGTCCAGGTGTGTGGAGGCAGGCACGATGACAAGGATTCAAAAGAAGGATATTTAATGTAGCAACAACAAGGCAGAGACAGACACACACTCGGGGTAACATTCACAATAACCGACAAACTTGAACACAAGAGACAGGAACAGATATAGGGCAGTTAACGAGGGACCGACAGGTGACCACAATGAGGTGATTAACTAATAATTAGATGGGCTAACCCAACAACAGGGGAAGAAACCACAACAAACAGGCCACAGGGGTGTTACATTACTCCCCCCTCCCGGAAGGTGCGTCCTCGCACCATAGAAACAGAGGGAGGGGTGGAGGGGGACTAGGTCACGGTCCAGGTGTGTGGAGGCAGGCACGATGACAAGGATTCAAAAGAAGGATATTTAATGTAGCAACAACAAGGCAGAGACAGACACACACTCGGGGTAACATTCACAATAACCGACAAACTTGAACACAAGAGACAGGAACAGATATAGGGCAGTTAACGAGGGACCGACAGGTGACCACAATGAGGTGATTAACTAATAATTAGATGGGCTAACCCAACAACAGGGGAAGAAACCACAACAAACAGGCCACAGGGGTGTTACAGTATGGACATTTTATATATTATTTATTTGCTTCTTTTCCATTTACTTGTAATTTTACTTTCAATACTTAAGTATGTTTAAGATTTAAAAAATACTTGTCATTTTCTGGTAGGATATCTGTACTTTAGGGCTGGCAGGCAGAGGTTTCGGCGGAGGACGGACTTCCAGGAGGAGGACAGCTACCAGAGTCCAGGGAGGTGACGATGGAGGCAGGAGCCAGGGAGACGACAGGAGGGAACCGGAGCCAGGTGGGACCCTGGCCACAGCTATAATAGCGGCCCACGGTGGAGCCGACGGAGGGAGGAGCCATGGAGGAGGAATGTCCACCGACTCCAGGGGGCTGACCAACGGCGGCGGAGCAGGTGGAGGAGGAGCCCGAGGCAGAGACGGAGAGCCAACGAGCCAGGGGGATGCCGAGGATCCGGGGGGCCAGGGTGGAGCCGAGGGCTCTGGCGACCAAGGCGGAGGCCCAGAGATCCGCGGAGGAGCCGGAGCAACTGAGGACCAAGGTGGAGCTGACGGGAGGAAGGAGCCCAATGGAGCCGGTAGGACAGAGCGATGAGGCGCAGCCAGAGGAGAGGAGTCCAGAGGCGATGGCGGATCGACGCATGACCAAGGTGGAGCCGGAGGGACGAGGGAGCTGATGGATAGATGGGTGACGGTGGAGGCGAGGGAGCTAGGAGCCGAGGTGGAGCCACTGGGTCTACGGACCAAGGCAGAGTCTGGGCCTCGGAGGCGGGGTAATGCATAAAAAAGAAACAAACTCAAAACTGACAAAAACCGGAAAAAACAAATGAAGGGAAAGACGCCGCTATACTTTACTTGGTGGTCGGTTATTCTGTCACGGTCCAGGTGTGTGGAGGCAGGCAGGATGACGAGGACGACAAGGATTCAAAAGAAGGATATTTAATGTAGCGACAACAAGGCAGAGACAGACACACACTCGGGGTAACATTCACAATAACCGACAAACTTGAACACAAGAGACAGGAACAGATATAGGGCAGTTAACGAGAGACCGCCAGGTGAGCACAATGAGGTGATTAACTAATAATTAGACGGGCTAACCCAACAACAGGGGAAGAAACCACAACAAACAGTCCACAGGGGTGTTACAGTATGAACATTTTATATATTATTTATTTGCTTCTTTTCCATTTACTTGTAATTTTACTTTCAATACTTAAGTATGTTTAAGATTTAAAAAATACTTGTCATTTTCTGGTAGGATATCTGTACTTTTACTTGAGTATGGCTTTCAGGTACTTTATACACCACTGTGTGTGTGTGTGTATATATATATATATATATATACATACACACACATACATAAGTGGAGATCAACTGTAAATAAATTTCCTACATTTCAAGGTCACTGTTTAGTCCTATTTAAAGTTATCCTAACAGGAGTAGAAGGGCGGTTTTTAAGCATAGTTCATAAATAGATACAGAGTTCTGGCATGAAACTCTAGATGGCGCAGTCCGATAGGTCAAACTCAACCTTACCTAATGACATCATCACATGGCACAGCTGATTGGTTTTCTCTTGCATCAGTAGCCAATGAGCTCACTGCTCAATATTCAAATACCTGGCTTTTGTTTGCTGTAGCAGTATTGCAGTGCACTTCAGAAACCCTCCACCTTCCCCAGCTCCACCTGTATAGATCTACTATGAGGTGATTCATGTATGCTATATGGGTTTATTCATATGTGTTATATGTGCAGCAGCAGTATTTCCTACATGCTCACAGCAGCATGTTGTGGATGTATTGGCAGTAGCAAGTCTCGGTACTTGCTCTGCCGTAGCAGCAGCAGCGTAGCAGATCTATTCCTCCAAGACCAAATACATTATCATGTACATTACCATGCCAATCCCTCTGAGAGTTGTCATGACAGAAATTGTATTCTGAAGCACAGTATAAAAAACTTAAATGAGATATTTGAAAAAGAACTCTGATCAAAATTAAAGACCTGACTGAAACCCTGAGACAGGAGGTTGTTCAGATGAAGGCCAAAGGGATGACCCTTTCAGCCTCTGCACGAGAAGCTGGTCATTCCAAATCTGTAATTTCTAGAATATTGCAGGTTTACCATTAGTGCTGGGCAGTATACCGGTTCATACCGAATACCGGTGTTTATTTTTGTTATGATATGAATTTTTAAAATACCGCAATACATACCCTTTGGTATGTCGCTTAAACAACGTTCGGAATGCGACGACACTGATTGAAAGGGGTCCCTTTTCACTGTTGCACTGTGTTGACGGAACAGCTGTATGTGTTACTAAGCGTGAAAGTTCCGAAACTGAAGCTGTAGAACTAATAGAACGTGATGACAGAAGAAGTCATCCACAATATCCACACTGACCGCCACAAATATCCACCGCCCCCTGCCATCAGCTTTCAGACCCTTTTAGCGGCTTTTTTCCATAGAATATTCATACTGACAAACCTAGCGACTTTTCTGGATAAACCTTAGCTATGGTTCAGTTGGAAGATTTCGCCAGTGCTGTCCCGCGAACGCGAGGTCTGACTTTCCCGGAGAAGTGTCACCTCTCTCGGCGTCTGTTCTATACAGTCAGTGCAGTGAGCGGCAGAGAAGCAGCGCATTCAGTGGGCCGCACCGCAGCCGACTCGTCAATAAATGAGTACAAAACAGC
>NW_015505686.1:922873-929562 GCF_001515645.1 Sinocyclocheilus grahami
CACACACACACACACACACACACACACTCACACACACACACACATATATATATATATATATATATATATATAAAAACACACATTCCTAAATTCTCCTGATTAATCAAATTTCTTTAATGTATTTAACAATAGCACCATATGTTTTACCTTGTGCGTGCTCTTTCAAAAGGTTTGACAAATTAAATGATTCAACACCCATGTTTCTTACTTCCTTAATGAGTTTTAACCTTTCTTTTTCATATTTTTTACATTTTATTAAAACATGCTCTATTGTTTCTGCCTGATTACAAAAAAAATACATTGACCTGTTTCATGTTTTCTTTTATTAAACAGAGAGTGATTTAATCTAGTATGCCCTATTGGGATGCGAGAATTAATTGTATCTTCTTTCCTATTCCTAAAAACACTTCTTCCATTTCCTACTTGCTGCTGAATATTATACATTTGTCTGCCCTATTTTCTTAATACTAGTTTGAAACTTTGTAATAAACACTGCAGCAGCTGTTCTGCCAGAGATAGGGTCTTTAGAACCATCAGTATAAATATGTAACCACGATGGATAAGTCTGATCTAAATACTGCTGTGCAATAATGTTCTTAGGGGTTTCTTTCTCATTCTTAATTTTTATTTGTATTTGAAAATCGACTATTGGCATAAGAAAAATCCATGGTGGTATACTGGATAATATCACAGTAGGGCTACCATCACAGTCTGCTATATCAATAACTTGTGCTTCCCTTTTAGCAATCCATCCAAAGCTTTTAATATTTTTGTTTCCATGCTCCCAGCATTCTTCAATCACACCCTTTACTGGATGACTCTCTTTATGTCCTTTTAAATTAACCCAATAATTAATTCTTAATTTATACCTACGAAGGAATATAGGAACTTCCCCAACTTCTACCTGCATGACTGCAATGGGAGATGTTTTGAACGCACCACAACATATTCTAAGAGCTTGATTCTGTATAGTTTCAATCTTTTTGAGTGTGGTTTTAGATGCAAATCCGTAAATAATACTTCCATAATCTAAACTTGGTCTGATTAATGTACAATAAATTATTTTCAATGACAATCTACAAGCTCCCCATTCTACCCCAGATAGACATTGTAAGATATTTACTCCTGTTTTACATTTCTTAATCAGTTTTTTAATGTGCATTGCAAATGTCAATCTGGATTCCATCCAAACACCGAGATATTTAACTACTGAGACTTGCTCCAGCTCCTGTTTGTACACCTTCAACTTAACCTTTGGTACATTTTCCCCTTTTGTGAAACATATAACTTGAGTTTTAGCCACAGATAATCTGAAGCTCCAATTATTTGCCCATACCTCCACTTCATCTACTGCTTTTTGTAATCTTTGAGACACACATGCAATATTACGTCCTCTTTTCCAAATTGCTCCGTCATCAGCAAATAATGCCCTTCCAATATCACCTTTAAAATTACAAAAAATTAATCATAATAAAATATTGGGCTGCATACATTCCATTGTCTATTGTGTATGTCTCAGAATACTCTACTCCTACCGTAACCTGTATTGTTTTTTCAAGAAGGAAATCCATAATCCAATTATATAACTTTCCTCCAATTCCCATACATTTAAGTTTTATTAAAAGTCCCTCTTTCCAAAGCATATCATAGGCTTTCTCAATATCAAATAAAACCCCCACCAATACTTCTTTATTTGTCTGAGCTTTCCTGATATCGGCTTCTAGGCTTAAAACAGCATCCATTGTATTCCGACCAGCCCTAAATCCCCTCTGATATTGCGATATAAGACCTTTTACTTCCAATATATAATTTAGTCTATGTATGATCATTTTTCCATCCGTTTACATAAATTAGCAGTTAATGCAATTGGCCTATAAGTAATTGGATTGGATTTATCCTTTCCAGGTTTGCCTATACTGGTACTATTATTCCATGTTTCCACGAAGAAGGAATCTTTCCTGCATTCCATACCTTGTTAAAAAGACAAATCTAATAAATGTTGAATCATTACGTAACAAATATAATCTCTTCCAGGAGATATGTATGTTTAACTCCCCCTAGAGCCATCTTTAATTCATACATAGTAAATTCTGCATCTAAAGTGCCTCCAGAAGGACTTCTTTTCATCATCACATCTGGGTGCTGATTCTTATTCTGGATTCTACACTTTTTAATATCCTCTGATACATTATCATCACTATGGACTTTAACAAATACTTTAGCCAGCATTTCAGCTTTTTCATTATCTGACACAGCTATTCTTCCTTCATCAGTTTTTAAAACTGGAAGAGTTTGATTTCTATAAATTCCTCCCATTTTCCTAATTGATCCCCATACTTCACTTATGTCAATATCTTCTCCTATTGAATTACACCAATCTCTCCAGTACTTCTTTTTAGCTGCTCAGACTATTCTTCTTACTTCAGCTTGCGCTTTCTTATATTTAATAAAATCTTCAAATAAATTAATCTTTTTGATTTTTCTGAATGCTTTATTCCTATTATGTACCGCATTACTACATTGTTCTGTCCACCAAGGAACTGCTTTCCTCTTTTTACATTGTCCCTTTTTTCCTATAATATTATTAGTTACATCATACAATACTTTACATATTTTCCCATTACATTCATCTGTCTGATTTCCTCGTATTATTTCCTCCTCTCGCCGCTTCTCACTCCAGTCCAGCGGGCGGCGCTAAACACATGCGTTTGTTTGCCAAACACCATCCTTCCCCCCTTCAATGCAACTTTTAATTTTATCAGCATGTACATCAGTAGGAATACCAGTTACTACGCCTCTAACCCAAGGCTTCATCTTCATCAATGTGCATGATACCGGGTATCCAAGCATCAAATTTATACTTAGTGCCTTATTTTGTTGATTTTCATCCTTACACATGATAATCAAGTTTCCATCTCTCAGAGTCTTTGCACTATTTATTTCTCCTAACGCTTTGTTCAGAGATTTGGTCAGTTTAATCGGGTTTATCGTCATACCAGGTTCTGCAAATTTCATCATTACTTTGTATTCCTCTATATTTTTCCTACTCACGTGATCCTCCTTTCCACTATCCGTAAATGATCCTTGACTATTGTTTTTCTTTCTTTTCCGATTGACTACTTTCCACCATTCACTACCTCCTGCACTCCCGCTACACAATTCGTCTTCCATTTCCTGATCACTACCAGAGCTACCATCATTTCCTGCCATCAGTGCTCCAGTCACAGTCCAGTGTTGCCAAAACCTCCAGCCGTATCCCGGCGGATCTGCTTCAAACGATGCATTTCCGTGTGGACCATTGATGGAATAGGAAGAACTAAATCAATTTTTATAAAAAAGTTTTTTATAAATAACTAATACAAACAAATTAAAAATAAAATTAAAACAACCCTTACAAAAAATTACTGCAGTTTAAAAAAAAGTAATGCTGCAGTTTTTGTTACTTGTAGAAAAATGCAGTACTCGCACCTGTCGCTTACTGATTGTTTGGAATTATAAATATGAGCGTAGTTCGTCTGTTAATATCACATGCACTTTTTTGTTTGTTGTTTTTTTTAGTTTGTTACTCAGATGCAGGCAGTGCGCTGCATGAGACAAAAAAGTAATATAGCCAAAACAACCGCATAGACGACCACGCTCTTTAGTGTAGATGCATGTTTTATCAGACGATGCCGCGATTATAAATGAGAGTGACTCCTGGTTAACATGTATTTATATTCTCTCATCATGACAGTAAAATAGGGCATTCTAAGTCAATATACTGCAGTATTTCCTCTCTCAATCAGTAGAAAATATGGTTAACACCCGGTCATGCATGAAAAAAAAAATACCGTCATGTACCGTGAAACCGGTATAATTTTGAAAAATACCGTGATATAAATTTTTGGTCATACCGACCAGCACTATTTACAATGACACTAATTCATTCAAGTACCCCAAAAAGACTGGTCGTCCATGTAAGACAAATGCACGAGAAGGCAGGAAAATGCAGAGACTCCCAATGGGGAATCGGTCCAACACTGCAGCTGGAATTGCTTGCCAGTTCAGTGCTGAAAAAGGTAAGGATCTGTCTCAGCATGTTGAAGAGAAGTCAGGCTGAAGGCACACTCTACAGTGACAAATTCTCTCATCAGCAAAAAGAATCAAAACGCTAGGCTGACCTTTGCTGAGGAGCATGTTGTGTGGAGAGAGGAGAACTGATTCAAAGTTCACTTTAACGAGGAGAGCAAGTTTAATTTATTTGGGTCCGATAGGAAAAAATTTGTTCGGCATCAAACTGAAGAAAGACTTCCCAAGTTTTTTGACCACTGTGTTTTCCACATAATAAAGGATTTTTGTTGAAGTGCCTTGGTTATTTTGTCAAACATGTTAGTAGAACAGTGGTATACCTACAGCTAATATTCCTCCAAATTTTGAGCGATATAGATTAAAATATTTCAGAAAAAATAAAGTATTTATAGATTGTTCTCCAATTTGGATCTCCACTATATATACAGGGCTGTCAATAGATTACCATTTTAATTGGATTAATCATCAATAATTCATTTAATTGGATTAATCATGGGGTATGAGTGGTTATGAACAAATGAATGAAACGCATTTGTCCGTGTTTCACTCCATCTCGAATTGTGCTCATGGAAAGCGCTTGAGAAACAGTGTCTCTTCCTCGGCTCGGGACACTTTCAACTCATTTTTTGTAGTCTCGAGCAAGACTGTACGACATTCACATTACATGATTTGACAGATTTTTACGTAGAAAGGGCGACAGCGCACCGCATTAAAAGAAATGATCATTCATGTTTTCATAATCGCTGGCCAAATTCAAAAACAAAACTAAAATTAAATCATCTTTGAGAGCAAGGGGCCCTCTGGTGTTTCGGGGTCCCTACGCAGCTTGCATATTTTGTGTATAGGGAGGATCGGCTCTGGCTAGTCATTCCACAAGCCTTTATAGTTGTTTGCACCAGCACACTGCAACAAACAAAAAGAAAAGAAGATAGACACAATAATGTGGTAGACAGCAGTAGAGTGACCATCTCTCACTTCATTCTCAACTCTCACTGCGCGTGCTTGCTTACATCACAACAGCGTGCCTCTGCACCTTAACAGCTTACAGCAGAAGTCATCTTAAAGGCACACTGACATTCATGTTGTGAACACCATTTAACATTAAGTGGCCATTACAGATCCCCACAGGCAAGTAAAGGCCTTTCCACACCGAGTGCGATGTGAAAAAGCGAGGCGAATCGCCGACGAACGGTGCTTTCACACCGAACGCGAAAAGATTATTCGCCTTCTGCTAATTCACGCCTGCACGCTAGCTGGCGCCGACCAACAATGCATTTTTCCTCAGATACAGTGCTGCTTGAAGGTTTGTGAACCCTTTAGAATTGTCTATATTTCTGCATGAATATAATCCAAAAAATCATCAGATTTTCATGCAAGTCCTGAAAGTTGACAAAGAGAACCCAATCAAACAAATGAGATGAAAATATATACTTTGTCATTTATTTATTCAGGAAAATGATCCAATATTACATATCTGTGAGCGGCAAAAGTATGTGAATCTCTAGGATTAGCTGTTAATTTGAAGGTGAAATTAGAGTCCATCTGCTCAGAGGTGTTTTTAATCAGTGAGATGACTATCAGGTGTCAGTGTGTGCCCTGTTTTATTTAAAGAACTGGGATCTATCAAAGTTTGGTCATGTTTGTGGAAGTGTAATCATGGCACAAACAAATGAGATCTCTGAGGACCTCAGAAAAAGAGTTGATGTTGTTTATCAGGCTAGAAAAGGTTTCAAAGCCATCTCTAAAGAGTTTGGACTCCACCAATCCACAGTCAGACAGATTGTGTACAAATGGAGGAAATTCAAGACCACTGTTACCCTCCCCAGGAGTGGTCCACCAACAAAGAACACTCTAAAAGCAAGATGTGTAAAAGTCCACTAGGTTTCAAAGGACTGCAGGCTAACTTCTAAGCAACTAAAGGCCTTTCTCACATTTGATAATGTTAATGTTTATGAGTCCATCATCAGAAGAACACTGAACAACCATGGTGTCCATGGCAGAGTTGCAAAGAGAAAACCACTTCTCTCCAAAAGGAACATTGCTGCCCATCTGCAGTTTGCTAAAGATCATGGGGACAAGCCAGAGGAATACTGGAGAAATGTTTTGTGGATGGATGAGACCAAAATAGAACATTTTGGTTTAAATCAGCAGTGTTATGTTTGGAGAAAGAACACTGCATTTCCGGCATAAGAACCTTATCCCATCTGTGAAACACAGTGGTGCTAGTATCATGGTTTGGGCCTGTTTTGGTGCATCTGGACCAGGACAGCTTGCCATAATGTGAAGGCTATGTTGACGGCAATGGACATAGCGGGAAGTTATAGGGTAGTTATTAAGTAATTAGTTTGTTCCCTCTAGATACTGAATATTTTCAGGTGATATCATGATTTAAACAGGTACAACACTTATTCACACGCAATCGCTCTCTCAATAATGCATTCAAACAAATGTACAGTGGGTACGGAAAGTATTCAGACCCCCTTAAATTTTTCACTCTTTGTTATATTGCAGCCATTTGCTAAAATCATTTAAGTTAATTTTTTGTCCTTATTAATGTACACACAGCACCCCATATTGACAGAAAAACACCGAATTGTTGACATTTTTGCAGATTTATTAAA